>NW_010273837.1:0-41663 GCF_000690775.1 Eurypyga helias
AACCACTCTGTGGTTCTATGATTCTCCAGCTGTCAGCACCAATGCTTTTATTCTATAAGCTCCCAGGCTGTAATTGCAAGCAATTATGTCAAACCTTCTCATATCTATATACACTGTCTACATGTCATACTTCATATGTAACTTGGTATTTTAAAAAGCCGAAAAATGCCAGAAATGCTGTTAGTGTTGTTACTTTTTCTTTAAATCTAACTGCTCAGGCAGCAGGAGTAGGACTGTTAGGTCCTCAACACACCTCTTCATTGGAGCTAACGAGTAAAGGCAGCAGTGACATCTATCACTCCCTGATCACTACAGAATTCCAACCAGCCTGTTTGATGGACAATCCTCAGCAGAGGAGGGATCAGGATCAGGGGTTACACTCCAGGGGAATGAAGAAGAACCTGTCACACCACCCTATTTCCCCTCCACTGAACCATTCATGGGGCAATCTTAGTTCTCTCCATTCCCGTGCTGAAGGGACAAGTCCCAGCCCTGAACACAGGGCTGTTCCCTCCAACAAAGGCTCAGCAACCTTACACCTTGTGGGTCGCCTCCTATTTTCTCTGATTTCTACGATTATAATTTCCACTATTCTAATTCCCTCTACTTCTACTCTAATTCTGTGGACCCAGCACCCTCCCCACCCACCCCAGCTCAGCTTGTCTCTAGGTGAAACTGAGGCAGGAATTCTTTCTCTTTCATAATTCCATGTCAGGGTGAGAAAGACAACTTGCACAGAAAATTCCAGCCCAAAGGACTTAAGATTCAGCTAAGGAAGACAATAGCTGGGGGAAAAAAAAAAATCTCATCAATATGAAATATATCTTAGACTTACCAGTAACGGTGCATCAGCACTGCCTCAGCGTGTCATAGACACAAAACATCTCTGTTTTCCAGTTTTGTTTCATGACATTGAAATACCTGGAATGCTGTTAAAATAAAAAATGTATTTGTTTCATTCATGAAGAATAACGGATCCAGCTGGTACGAACTGTAGTGTTGTGATCAAAGAATCACGTTTTCCAGGCAAGCATGCCAGCTTGCATCTCCCTTGCTTAAAAGCATCTACTAAAGCAGAAACTTTTCACACTGAGAGAAATGAAAATCTTGCTACGCCAACTTAAGGCAATTCTCAGTTGTTAAATTTAATTTCCCATCAATAAATCTAATTATCTAATTCAATTTCTGATTCTTAATAAAAATGGTTCCCTGTGTCATTACAGGCACAATCTCTAATATCTGAGACTCAACAGGATTACAGTCTGTGAAAATACAATTTCTGCAGGCAGATGGATTTTACATGCAGATGGAGAAACACAAAATGGTATTGGTAGCTATGTCAGCTTCCAGCACCTATCACTGTGAGAAAAAAAAAAAGATAAACAATAAAATTACTGGGGTTTTTTTCTCTGTTACGCTGAGGAGAAATCAAAATCAGTGACTGTGCCTCCTTTAATTTGACAAGGCTTAGGATGTTCTGTTTCAGGAACTGAATTATCTTAAATATATCCCTACCAGAATAATTAGTGTCATCGGGGTTATCTGACACAGTGCAAACACTGGAAGCCTTTCTTTTGAATGGGAAAACGACTGTTACAGATGTCTGTGCAGATTTTAACTCACCCACTTGGCCACAGCTGAGAAAGGACTTTTCATAATGTATTCACATGCCAAAACGTCCCCGTGCAAAAGCAAAGTTTAAGCTTCCCAGCTCACACGTATGCGCACGCCACGCGGCACGGTGGGACAGCTCTGGCTCTCCTTGCAGCCAGGTGATGCTCCATGGGCTTGCACAGCTAGATACACAGGCAGAAAGATTCCTCCTTTCCCATCGTTTGTTCTCTGTGTCCCATTTACAAGCTTCGGCAGGGTATCAGAGTTAACACTTCAGGAATTGACTTGCAACATCAGGTAGAGAACTGCACCAAAAAAAAAAAAAAAAAAATCAAGAAAAGAATAACTGAAAGGCCCTGAATCCAAAATAAGTTAAAAATAAATCACTGTCAGGGCCTGCCACTTAAAACCCTCACCATTCATATAAACCAGGGGAGAAAAAAAAGGGAATCAGATCAGGCCTTAATAAACTTAAAGAAAAGCCACAAGGAGGAAACTTTACAGAATACAAATCACACCTAAAACACAGCTGGTGTGTAGCTTTTAATTGTTTCTAAGGAAGCTAATCCCCACGGGGTTTGCAAATGGGACAGCTTCAGGTTTGAAGTCGTTTACCAAGCATATCGTTCAGAGGTGCCTGTAGGCAACATCACTTTTCTGTTTGACTTTGTTTTTTCTTTTTTTACTATTATTTAGCTGTGGGAAGTATCATTATAGCCAGCCTGCCACTTCCCAATTTGTCTTTGTTTCTCTTGCAATTCGACCAGCTCCAGGATGGGGCAGAGGAGGATGCTCACAGCAAGGCAGTGGGATGAGCAGGAACACCCTGTCCCTCACGCCACAAAACTCCAACTGCAGGACCCTTCAACTTCTCAGGTCTCAGCTCCAGTTTCGTATTCTGGAAATGCATTTTCTAGAGGAGTAAATATATTATAGGGTTTGCTCCTTTCCCATTTTAGGGAGACACTGGAGCCAAATATGGGACTGCATGGAGAATGACAGCAGTGAGGGAAATGCATAAACGCACATTTTGCCAACCAAATTATAAAGAGAACCTTCTCATTTCATTTCTCTCTCTCCATCAACATCTTTCTGCTCATGTACTCCCTCCCCTAGTCCCAGTCACTGGACCCATGTCTCTAGTTTTCACTTGTAAAATCAGGTCCCTGCAGTGAGGGCTTCGGGCCCAGCCTCAAATACAACCAAGATACCTGGTAAAAATGGCCAAAAAAATCCCAGGAAGGTGAAAAAATAACGCAGCAGCTTCTCTCGGTGAAGACTTAGAAATACAGATCATTTGGTTCATACCTAAGACACTCTGAACGCCTGGGAATGATTTCTATAGAACAGGGGCTCAAGAGAAAACAGTACAAACATGATTTTGTATGGTTATTTTGTAAATGTATTTGGCCATTTTTCATTGCTTAACGGCTGGAGTGGCCCCTAGAATAAATGAGTTCTATGTGAGAGCAGAGCATTTTTCCTGGAACGGTTTCTGAAATCAAACCACATGCTTTGACTACCAGCAGCCCACCTACAAACGAACAAGCATCTCCAGAGATATTGCATGGCTCGTGACTTCGAGGTTATAAACTGGCACTTCATAGAGATATAGCCACAAAACTGGTGCAAACTCCTTAAACCCTTTGGCTAAAACTCCTGTGATCTAGAAGAGAGGAACAAATCGCAATTTTTCTCCAGTTCAAAGGGTCCTGTTCAAAGCTCAAGATGTCCAAAGAAAGCCATTCCCAGGCAGCCGAGATTACCTAAATACTACCCTGACATCTTCCCTATTGACTTCACAAGGTCTGACACTGTATATGAATATGTATATGAAGTGCTAACTTGCTCTCTCTGGACAGAAAAGAAAGTTCAAATAATTATTTATTGGTGATAACCCTCCAATTAATTAGAAGTTACATAGATAACCCTCAGTGTCCTATTGACTAGGATTAGTCGAAAGTACAGTGAAAAGCAGGAGTGAACACCTGCATGAGAATGATCTAGCTGAGTCCTGGAAAGGGAAAAACCTCCTTACAAACCTGCAGCTGTCAACAAACAGGCACGTGGAAAAGGCTGATCCAGGTAACGGACTCTACCAGCGTGGCCAAGAGGTTTCTTCCTGAAGTCCTTCATCAAAGGGAGGATTTTGAAGAAACCAGCCAGGGATGGTTAAACATGATGAAGGCAGGAATAAACTGCCCATTGTCACAACGTTCAGCACTGAAGGGACGTGTGCACCACCGTCACCTGAACGAGAGACCAGTAAAATCATTTCTGGGTGTGATAGCAAAGTCATTCCAGAGGTACAACATGCACACTGGCTTCTCTGCCAGGATGAACTATGCAGCAGAGGGGTTTTATCCAGAAAACGAGGTGACGGATGAGGGACATGACAGAGGTCTACAAGTCATAGGTGCCTTATCTCCATGGAGCACCGGAGCCAAGGGAGATCCTTGTGCTACTTTTGCACTTAGGAAGAGGTAGCACCCGGCTCCAGCCCTTTCCCCAGGCTCTTTGGAGGAGCACAGAAACACAGCTCTTTGGTGGGCAGTCAGAGAGCTGGGCTCAAAATGGTGCTGTGTGCTCAGCATTACTAACGAAGCGTGTAAAACCAAGACAAAATTGCTGGCCAAGTCGTGGATCCTACCACTTCTTGCATCTGTCGGGAAGCAGATGTTGTGCGGATGGAGAATTCTATTCTCTCTTTTATCACCAGATTTTACTATTGATGGGGGCTCAGTGCCAGCTGTGATCATAAATCAATGAGCATTACCAAAAATAAGCAATTCCCAGAAAGTTTTCGGTAACATGGTCATCCCCTCTCATCTTATCTCCCTTCATCCTTTGTATAAAGAGGATGTAAATTTTGTAAAATTTTTTGTAAAATCACTAATTTTGTGTTGTTTGCAAGACCAATGGTGTCATTTTCATGCAAAAGCCTTCCTCGACAAGTTTTTAATTTACCCTACACCTTACTGTGTTTTTATCTTGTGCCAGCATGACAGGAGGGTGTTTATTTTGAGAAAGGGACTGCTCATCCTAGGAAAGTTGATGGAGCCTCTCTTTTTTCCTTTTCTTTCCTCCCCCTCCCCTCTATTTTATTCTCTAAAAGTAGCACTACTGGTGAGAAGGAAGCGTCTCTCTCTTGACTACAACAAAGTCACACAAAACACCTTTTCAGCCTCTGCAAAGTGTGTAATACGTTAGGTGGCTCACTCAGCCTACAGATTAAGCATGCCGTTTGGAAACCACGCAGAATCACCTGCAAAGTGACATGACTTTTAAATACAGCCACGTCTGGGTCTATTGATAGCACTGTATAAACATCACACTTTGAACTGTCTTACTCTATATACAATTCTTCCTCATAACACGCCAAACATAGTTGGTATTATCTCAGAAAACGTAAACATCTGCTTAATGTGATTTGGCTTCAGCTCTGCCACAAGTTGACCTGTTTCTAGGGGAAAGTATTCTATTATTCCGCTCAGAAGTGAATCAGGCAAAGTACAAGCCTGTGATTTCATCAGCCTAGGAGGACGTTTTTAGGAGAAACGTCTCTCTGAAGTGACTGACGTTAAAAGACGTTACACACTCAGCAGACAGCTTGCCTAGTGGTGTTTTGTTCTGCAGTGTTTAGGGTTGGTGGATTGGGGTTGTCTATTATCTGTGTCTTATGATGTATCGCTGACTCCACCTGTGCTGGATCAGCCATTATTATTACCTGTCTCAATTTATCTCCTGTAAACAAACCAAATTCTTTCCTCACAGCCCAAAAGGAAGGCTAGCTCTAAGGTTTATCTAACCCAACATTGTGTCTCAAGATGGCCAATAACTGGTGAGTCAGGAAAAAAACATTATAGCACAGGAAAACTTCCCTCAGAAACCCTCTGCTGACTTTCAGCAACCTGTAAATTCAGAGTTTGATGGAGATTATGATATTGGCATCTCTGTGTGCTTTAGGAGCCATTGATGAGCTTATTTCCCATAACTTTTCCTAATTACCTCTTTACTCATTTCCACTTCAGGTATCCTTTAGCAGTTCCACAATTCAATTAAGCACTCTAATTGCTTTTCCTTTTCAGGGGTGGTGCGTCGGGTTTTCTTCCTTCAATGTTTTGGTCCTCAGGAATTTCACTGTACAAAACATAGCATCCCTGTAAGATTCCTGCTATGGGAAATAGCCAGTTGTCATTCCCAATCCAGCTTCTTACAGCTACTGATGGTGTTATTTATCTGCATTACCACCCTCCTTGTGTCGTCCCTTCACCAGGATCTCTCTCCTGAGTAGCAGTTTGGAGATTACCTGGCATAAGCAGGGCTAGAAATACATATTCCCATTTGCATTATCCCAGACTTCCACCTTTTTATGCCATGATATATTTATCACCTAGTCACTAAGGTCCTTTTGCAAACTACTGAGGCTTTACTAACAACTTCTCTTCTTCGTGAAATCTGATGTAACTAGACGGGTGGAAATGTAGTACACAGCCCGTAATCTCAATTCATAATAATCAACAATAACATTTCTGATGGCTTGTGGTAGTAGAAGAGTGGTAGAGAGTCCTGCTCTCCGTTGCCTCAACCTGCAGAGAGCTGAGATATGAAATACTGTACAGGAAATGCAGGTTAATAGAAAAATAAATAGAAGAGTTTAATAGAACAATGAAGAGGCATGTGCTAAATAGTCTTAAGTGTCGTTATACAATTATTTGGCCATATTGCTCTACGGGTATAAACAATATATAAAAGACCCGACATTTATTGCTTTCTTCTTAGGTTCACCTAACAACTTCTCAAGAAAAATGAGTCTGTTCCAAAAATCAACTACATCATGCTAATGCAAAACCATGACTGTACACCGAGTCTGCCCTCACAAGGCTGAGAACTGGCTCCAAGCAGGTCAGTAATGTGCAGGCCAGGCCAGGATTCAGAGTCTTGATATCAGATCACAATGATTTATTCAAACCCACAGGCAAGGCTACAGATGAATGGTTTAAGATCTCCCTCATTACAACTTCACAGGAGCACCAAGCTGGCTTATCCCCTATGATTATGCTATTTTCCCTGACTTTCAAACCTTTAGCAATTTTATGGGATCAAACAGGCATTACAGGAGGAGTCTGGCTGCATAAATTACTTCCACATGCAGATAATTTCCATTTACTAAGCAGCACAGGTAAAGTGACACCTGTAACCTGTGAGAAATTTGAGTAATATCTCTAACCCCATTTGAATCATTCTAAATCAAAAAGCTTAATTTTAACAAGAAATTGCAGTTCATCCTTGTTTATGGCTCAAGAGTTTAAGTAGATAGCAAATAATTTAATTTATTTAAGAATTTAGTTGAATGTGGGATTGAATAAATTGGTTAGCAATAACTGGGATCCATGTATCCATGCCTCAAGGAGGACCTTAACAGGCAGACTTCCCTAAACCCATACTTGTGAGTAGGGATCAAGTGCAGTTAAAGGAGAATTTCTCCTGCAGAATTGAATTCTCTCTCTCATGAAACACTATCTAGATATTGAAAGACACATTTCAGTTAAAAGAAAGAGTTGGAGATCAATTTTTATTTGGCAGGGTACAAATGTACTAAGACTCCTAAATAAAACCACAGCAGTTTCTAAAATGAGAGATTTCAAAAACAAACAAAAAAAAGGGGGTTTTTTAAAAGGTAAAAATAGTTTAGTGAGTATGGATGCCAAATACCTTCCTTTCAAATATATATTTAAAGACAAAAATATTCTCAGCTCAGAAGGATGCGTACAGTGCTCAGTTTATGGTCCAAAATACAAAATGCTAAGAACCATTCAAGATCAGCGGAGCTCAGGAATTCTCTACCTTACCGAGGACCTGCCAGCAACCCTGCCTCGCCTAACAAATAAAAATCTAATAAAGTGGGTAGAAATCCCCAGAGTAGCACGCAGCACACTGGCAGCAGAAATACCCTCTTTCCCATAAAACCAGAAGCCCTCCTGAGAACAGATAGGCTGCACAGCAGAGCGAACCAAGACCCTTTTGGGGAAAGTTCTTCTGAAACTTCCATCCATATTTCCAGCAGAAAAGGTTCAGTTAAATCAGATGTTTGGCTCGGTCAGCTCCATCCCATACACATATCCTCTTACTCAATAGCTTCAGAAAGTCAGTGACAGCCGAGCGCCACCATAATACCCCTGAAACAGCAATCGTGGAAAAAGCAAACGGCTCCCTAAACCCAAAAATCCCCATGGGAAATCCTCAAATCCAAAACAGAAAAGCTGAACCTCTTTGATTCAGCACACTGACAGATCTCTAATCTTACCTCTGGTTTATGGAACTGTATTTAATATATTCATTATTTGTTTGGGGGATTTTTTTTTCCTCTTTTAATGTCTAGCTCTAGTTCTAAAAACAACTCTAAGAGCGAAGAAGTCAACATCCTGGCCAGCCACCACCAAATCACAATAGTGAATACTTATAACAATTCCATTTTAACACACAGTAATAGATAGCTTCTTGTAGAGAAGCAGCTGGAAACACAGGGGCAGCATCAGAAACTGAAAAAGTCCTTAGCTTAATGTAAACATTGCTTGGCAGCAACTACAAACATTAGTATGTTGTCAGTATCACTGTCAGCACAAATCCAAAACACAACCTCACACTAGCTACTGTGAGGAAAATAAACTCTGTCCCAACCAAAACCAGCACAGACATAAACACCCAAACTTTCTTTTCTTCTTTATTTAGCATTTCACCGTGACCTTTTCTTTCTTCTAAATAGAGAAAACTGCAGTTGCATTTGTCTATGGGAACAAACCAGGTTATTTCCGGGCTGCTTATGGTTACTATAAGACTATATATGCAATTGATTTAAGTGCTCAGAATCTGGTGGGTCCACAACTCAAATACAACACTAGAAAAATAGAAAACAGGAGTCGACAAATGCCCTCTCCAAAAGCTTCTGCAATTTTCAGAGGGTTTCCAAGAGCCCACATAGTCCTATGAGCATTCAGAGCATTCCTGGTATTTACTGTAATACCTCAGACCGTTATTTCATCTCACTCAATTTTCTGGTTGTAACTTGGCAGAAACGGGCAAGAAAGCTCTCACTAAAGTGCCTCTAGAGAATATGGGCTCAGAAACGTCAAGCAGAAGAGTCGGTACCTATTTACGATAGTTGTTTTGAATCATCTCATGTAAAAAAAAAGTATTTTACCTTGACTGACCTTACATGTCTTCAGTTGATGTCTCATACAAATAATTTGCACACAACCTGGAATCTGCTAAATTCTATTGGTTCCTTCATCCAGCATCCAGTTCCCAGAATTCAAATCTCATTTCCTGTGGATATTTTATCCCAGCAAAACAGTGCAATTAGGTCCAAAGCTGAGGAGTGCAGCATATAAAAGACACTGGCATCTGATTTACTAAGCCTTGTAAATGCTTTTCACTACAACCCTAGCAGACAAGCCAAGAACTCAACCCGAGATCTCCAGCAGAGCCGTAGGAATAATTGATTTTTCAGTTCAGTAGCCAAATCAGAAAAGAAAATAGTTTGAAATTACCCAAATGTTTGTTGTTGTTTTTCTCATTGAAGTGAAACACCAAGTGAGGTTATGCTGCTTCTCCTTCACCCAACATCCTGGCCATAAGGGTTTTTCAGCCAATACGTAGGTGACCTGGATTGAACCCCTTGATTCACCTGCCCCTCTGAAAGAGGGGCTCTTACCATCACCTTACAACATATTTGGAAGGTCTTCTCTGTCTAGTTTCCATGGGTTATTTCACCAGCCAAGAGAAGAGAAAAGCAGGTGTCCTCCCACCAACCAAGAGATGTGTCCCAAATACCCGATGCCCAAATTACTCTTGGCTCCCAAGTGCCTTGCACCAAGCGAAGCATAACAGACAGGAGAGCTGACTACTGCAGGTGACTACATTCGCACTGCCTGGGATGTTCCCCTGAGAGGGGAGGAATAGTTTCAAATCCCTGCACACTGAACCTCTGTTTCCCATATGAAAATGTGGGCTTTTCTGGTCGGGGGCCACGGCCAGCAACAGATGCCTACAAGAAAAGGGTAAGAACAGGGAAAGCACGTACTTACATTGCTCTGGAACATGCTCCCAGACTCCACCAACTGCCAAACACCGTTTATTGCTTTTTTAGTAGCCTTTGATGGATACATTTTCCACTGGTTTAACTATTTTAGAATGCCTTAACCATCTGCAAATTTGTTATTAGCCACCGGCTAAGCAAACATCCTCCCCCTCCTGAACTTTGGGTGTAGCCACTGAAAAAAAAAAAAATCAACACATTTTACAGCTTCACCAAGATTAGTTCCAGGAAAGCAACAGCCCCATTTGTCAGGTTTTGGAAGACCCGCCAACACTCTAGAGCTTGAATTGTACCTCTACTACTGCAGCTGCAACAAACCCAAGGCTTTGGTGGCTTGGTCCAGAAGGGAATTCTGTTTACACAGTCACCAGCCGGTCCCTGGCACTGGTGCTGGCATCAGCTTCCCGGGAACAACGGCACAGGCTGGCACCAGCGCAGAGCGAGTACATTTTGGAAGCAGGCGGGCTGGTAAAAATCAGCATGAAGGTATCATTAAAAGGGAATGGCTTTTTCCTGCTGAAAAAGGTGACATTACTGCTCTTATTGGAAGATAGTCACATTGTTTAACTGTAAATAGTAAAAGATTAGTAAAAACTACAGAATAAAAATTATCTCTGTTCTGAATTAGAAATGGCAGAGATGTAAATCCTGCTTTATAATATATTTATTTGGGAAGATAATTATCTAATAAATAGAAATGCTTTACAAAATGCTTCAGTATGTTCATTCTAGTATTTTCATAGAACTAATCGAGTTAGAAATCCCTAGTTTCCTTTTATAAACAAGGTCATAAAATGCCTTGAAAATCTTGTGGGAAATTTATGAAAATTTATCCAGTATGGAGTAAACCTCTGTTATGCTTAAAGATGCTTCCCAAATACATGTACAATTTAATTAATCCCATTAATTTTACAGGACTGCTTTCTTCTTTAACCTCTAAAGAAAGCAGCTTTCTTGAATGGAAATTAAATTTTGAGCTTCAAAGTATGGGGTTTTTGTTACAATAACCAACACTGAAAAACACAAAACATTTCTTGCTGTGTGGAAAGCTTGATTTATTTTTCTCATATAGATTTTCACAGCAGTGACAGCAACTGATAGCACAGTACTTGCCTGCTATATATAATGCTTTGCAGGACAAGAAATAATTAGTCATTTTATTATAGGTCTACTGAGGGAGCTACATTTGAGTTTGGGGTTAATATGACAGTCAGATGAACAGCATTTTCAGCTTTTTATAACTCTGGAATAATAGTTCTCTCCAGCTAGCATTTGTATATCTAGTCTGAGATTGTAGGCTCCAAACACTCAAAAAATATTCACTTCTGGCACTATGGTTGTAGTCAGGAGGGAAAAAAAAAAATCAATATAAATTCCTTAATTTTTCTTTTAAATGGCTTTACTTGTTTTAAGAACTGAATTTAAGCATAAGATTTGTTAGTCCTTTAACATTAATCACTTTTGCTACCAGAAAACATCCACCATCCTCCAGGCTGCTGTTATCTTACACCAATATGTTCTGCTCCAAAAGAAAAAATATGGTCTCCCATCACTAAATCAGAGTCATCATCTGAAAATCATACCTTTCCTCAAGCTCAGTGCCATTCCAAAGGATACTGAACAAAAGTGCATCAACTTTAGGTAGTAACACATGAGGATATAGGAGGTATATCCATGTGTTATTGTACCTTGTAGGTCAAGTTTTCTACACCTCTTATCATACCCTGGCCTAGTTTGATTCCTTGCAGCAGCTACTCTTAACCTGGACATCATACTTTATCTGGATCTTTATCAGCACTCAAGAATTCAAGACCAATTAAAACATCCTAAAGGAAAAACGGGTATTTAGTTTCATGAGCTCTCCTCATTTTCCTTTGCTTGTCAGATTTACTGGGCTCAGTGCACTCATTAATGCTCATTACAACTTGATAAGCAAATAATCCAGAATTTTTGGTCAATTAAATAATCAGTTGTAACTCATAAATATGTCTTCACACATGCAGAAGTTACACTGAGTGGTATAATTGTTAAAAGAACATTTTCAACAGTAGAAAGGTGCAAAAGCCTTACATAATACCAGGCAATGAGTGTGTGTGTGTGTTGCAAGGTATTTATGTGTTCGAAAAACATTCTTTCTTCCAGTTCACCAGTTCTTAGATATAATTTTTGCTGTTTTCCACAAAAAACCATGCAGCAAACATCACACGTTACAGTTCAGTTAGCCAGACTTTGAAAACTTGGTGTTTTGTACACACGATGTGTGTGCTATATTACCAACAGCATTAGAGAAAAATTAAAATAATTCCTTGTATCTTCATGATGATAGCATAAATCACAGGAAAAAGCATTATATATCCAACAGAATAAACCCTTTCTCCAGCTTGCTTTATCCTAGGCCTTTTTTTACAGGCTGCCTCCAGAGCTTGTCCATAACTACCTGAAGAAAATCATAACACGCAATATACGATGAAACCAAGTTCCATTTAAAACAACGGCATGTTATTTCTATATATTCGATTGTGTAAAAAGCTAACAAGAAAAGAAATGCAGCAAAATCCATTTGTTTTTTTTCCTGCTAACTACAGGGGAAGCATATGACAAATACTGATAATCAACGAACATCCCCATGGGTAATGAAAGGGAAACGTGTTCAAGGCTGCAGGAAAGTGGCAGCATCATGTATCAGGAAAAGCAGCTAATAGCACAGGTATCAACGACAACAACGCGCCCTGTCACCTGTAATTAGGGGCTATGAATCACTGTAGGCGTTTTTTTCTTTCAACCAAGGTGCATATACTGATTTTTTATTGAACAACAAAAAAATCAGAGGGAATGGTGAAGTCTCGTGACTTGAGAAGTTTATGCCCAATGACCCAGCGGCATCACTCCTAAGGATCCCGATGGAGCGAAGACTTCTCTACCACTGGATCTGTGCTTGGCCAGGCAGCGGCAGCCCAGGCAGGGCTGGTCCCAGCCCCGATGGCAGAACGCACCATGCAGCAGTCCCAGCACATCCCAGGATCTGCTGGCACTGCAGGGCTGGGCAATGAACTGGCAGACAAGGAAGGTGCTGGAGCTGCTCCAGGAAAGCAGCTTTCAGCACAATTAGACTGCTCTGTCAACTTCAAACCTTAGCAATCTCTCCGGGCTGTTCAGATACTGTAGGATTACTTAGTACTCCCTGCGTGTTCTTCTACTTCTGTAACTTCAACATCACAAGGACATGTGTAGGAAGGATGGGAAAGCTCAAGACCGGTGCTAGAGCCAGCCTGCAGACAGCACATCCGCGTCAAGTCTGAGTGTGCAAAGAGTGACAGCTCCAGCATCAAATATTGAACTCACAGTGGTGCAAAAATATGTATCAGAAACTGGAGAAACGGTATGCACACATCCAGGTTGGTTAAGAGGTGTCAGCTCCAGGGACAATCCCCAGGATGCACTTGCAGACTGATGGAGAGGAGCCAGCTCAGGCTTCCAGCGTGGAGCCTGGCACTGCAGCCCCGAGGCTGCTCCTGACCCTCCCCACACCACCCCAGCCATCAGCTTCTCCCTCCTCCACTTCGCTCAGCTGCGCAAGGGGAGGGCGAATAGCTTTAGGGAAGAAAGGTGGCCATTCCTTCAAATAGTAAGGTAAAAAAAAAAATCACTCCTGTATCCTGTAAGGGAATCTGTATTTCAGATACAGAAATTACTTATTTTTTCTTGTTTTTCTTAAAGCTGAAATTATTTGATAGCGGGTATATCCTGCCATTACTATAGCCATGCTGCCGCAGCAAAGACAGAGACTAATTTTGGGACAGCCCAAGAAAGCAGACGCACATTTCGGTGCACTACTTGGCAGAGACCAACAACCCAAGGATAACAGATGGTCAGTGATTTCATAATAACTTGGCAGCCCCGACACCCTACCTACTGGGACGGGATCTGTGACAAAAAAGATAAAAATGGCCCTGCATAATGGATAGGAGAAGTCTGAACATTCAAATACATTTGCAGAGCAGCTAATTGGATCTTAAATTATCAAAATCCTTGAAAGTGAAGTCTTTTTGGACCCTGGACACACAGGGAAATTTTCACAAGCAAATAATATGGTTTAAGCATGTGCCTGAAACTGTTCACACCTCACAGCTTTGACAGCAGTGGGGAAACGAGAACAACAGCAGCACAAATAATATTTATATAACGCTGATTACAAAGCCAGAATAAAGCCAAGCGTTCCTAATAATCCAGCATGTTTTTTAAATAATGCATACAGGTTTACAGAAATGCATAAGGAAATGGTGGGACGAAGGACGGGCAAAATGAGCACACCAGGAAGCACATGGAGCAGGAGGACATCAGGAAGAAATTCTTCCCACAGAGGTTGGGGAGGCACTGGGACAGGTTCCCAGAGAAGCTGTGGATGCCCCATCCCTGGGAGTGTCCAAGGCCAGGCTGGATGAGGCTTGGAGCAACCTGGGCTACGGAAGGTGTCCCTGCCCATGGCAGGGGGTGGCACTGGGTGGGATTCGAGGTCCATCTGACTGCTCCATCACTTTCACAAGAGATTTTTGATTTTTTTCCCCCCCAACCTGACATTTCCTCTCACGTTCTGCATAGTATCATACTTCTTGAGTCCTTGGTAAACCTGGCCTTTGATCTCTTTACTCTTTTGCTGGGAGGCACAGTGCAGAGGGACCGCCTGCATTATCATTTCAGACAGTCAGAGCCAGGGAACTTGGCGCTTCAGGTGTTGCGTCTGCAGAAGGCAGCTCCAGCCTCACCCAGGCTCCGTGCCCAGGCACACGCAGATTTGTTAGCTGAGTAGCAGTTAACAAGACATTTCGAGACAAACCTGCTAGGAATCGCTAGCTTTTACCTAATTTGGCTCCCCGGGCTGCTGCGGACTGCCAAGCCCCAATAGAACAGATGTTCCCAGCAGCTGGGGGCTGCGTCCGACCCTCGGATTCAGCAGCCCCAGCTCCCGACGGGGCACGGCTGTGGCCGAAGGGATGGGGTGCTGGCAAGTGCTGCCTGGGGAGATGGCGAGGAGTTTCCCACGCTGCATCCCTGGCAAGTCCATGCTCCGGGGCTCCGTCTGCCCCATCCCCCTACAGTGGAGCAGTGCCAAAGAGCCTTACCATCAACAATTCATCCTCTGATTTCATACTCATCAGCACCACTCAGCACCTGCAGTGCACGATGTGGGCAGGGTTACAGACCCTAACATCTCAACCAGGAGGAGAGGACTTACGGCTTTCACTGAACCTTTGGAAACACAGGATTCATACTATGGGTGTGGGAGCAAGTAAGAGAGATCTGGGAAGCAGACGTTATTGGCAGACATGAATTAAATGCCCGTTCGATATAGTTGGAGAGTCTAAAACCACTCTCTGCAAAGAGGCACTTAAATCACAGCCCTGCGTGCCAGAGCCAGGCCCTCCGTCACCGGGGGAGCTGCCTTTGCTGCCGTGTAGGACAAGGGGCTAACGGTGAGAGCGGTTGCCAGGGAAGAGGAACCATAAAATAAAGCTGAGAACAATGTTGAAGGAGAAATGTAATATTTATGAGCCTGGAAGAGACAGAAGAAGGGAGCCTGGCTCCACAGCTGGGTTGTGAGGGCTGCAGGGGTAGGGAATCTGGCTGGAGGGGTCCCCTCGAGGTGGGGGTGGGAGGGTGATACCCATCATGCGAGGGCATGATGAACCCACACCTTCTGTTTCCATGGTAGGTGTGCTCACCACTAGGTTGTTGCAGAATAACAGCAAATGGACACATATATTTATATATTACACCTAAATTATATAGGAGTATAATTATTAAAAAAATATTTCTTACAGAAATTAAACACTATTTGGAATGAAGGTTTGTGTGGTTCTCAAAGCTGCTGGGGTGCAGCGAATTCACCACACCAGGAACCCTCAGGGCTCAACCTCAGCAATAAAAAATTCCACAAGTATTTTGGGCACCGTGTCTGCGGTACACCTGGCTGCGTGCGAGGTGTTTGCTCAACCACACAGCCAGAGCTCTGGGCGCCGCCGGGCAGCAAACCCTCGAGAGCTGAGCAACGGCGCAGCCCCTCGCAGCCTCCTGCCTCCCTGGGTGCAGAGGGAGAGGCACCCAGCATAGGTCCAGGTTCCGTCTGCCAAGCACAGTGGGCTGTAGCTCTCACTGTGTACACCCCACTCTGGTGGCTGTTGACTACTCAATCCCACTTCCAAAGTGCATTTTTGTAGCATTTAGGTATCCCAGGTCCCTTTTTTTTTTTTGGTTCTCAGCTGTCCTTCAACAGAAAATCACTGTTTCTCTCAGTCTGAACAAAGAAAACAACAAGGCTAAAGTGAAACTCCACGTTTTCTCCCCACGGGTGAATTAATATTGGGAAGACACCATCTCAGTCCTCTTCCATTTCAGTATTTTCAGAGTTGGTCTCCCCTGCTGCAGGCCCAGGACTCAGAAATTGTGTGAAAATCCCAATTCATACTTTCTGCCTCACTCTAAAACCCTAAAAACAATTGCTACTCTCCATTTTCAGTTCTTTGCCCAAGGCTCCTGAAACATCATATGGGGATTGGGGAGCCCCATTTGAAACAAATTGTTTTAATTAAAATTGTAATTTTCAGCCCCAAGAGATGTAAACTATTAAAGAGTTGCCAGGAGGGAGATCTACTAATGGAGAGCAATGAGCAATTATAGCCAATCTGCTGCAGGATCTCCGAGAAAAACACACTGGAAAACCAGAGCCAACTGACTGTTTATCACTATAGACAGCATTTAACGGTACACAGGTTTTTTCTTCCATAAAGGCTCAGCAAGTGCACTTCATTTTCTCATGTGTCATCAAGTCATTTTGATATAAGAGGAGAGATCAGCAAAGGGAAATGGAAGAAACAAATCTCCTCTCCATTAAATAGCTCTTCAGCACCTGAAACAATGGGTCTGCAGAGAACAAGGGAGGCAGATAAAAATGTTTTTCCTCATAAAAGGGAACCCTCTGTCTCAGAAGATCCTACTCTCTTTCTCCCAAGCACCCAGGATTTCTGGAAAAAATTCATTTGGGACATCCCAAATTTCAGGAATATTTAGAAAGCCCCAACCAAGTTCATGTTTCCATTTTCCCCACACAAAGTCAAAAGGGAAGTTACCCAACCCAAAATTAAATGCTCTGTGCTTCCCTGGAAAGGTAAATGGGAGCAAAAGGAAGAAAGGAAGAGATGTTCTGTGATTAGTTTTGGGGTTTGTCCAAATTGCAACATGGAAGAAAAACACCAACAGTAACAACCTAGGGAAGTTACCCGAGAGCCACCTGCCTTCTTCCTGCGTTAACCTTCACTGGTTTAATTCCTTAAGTCTGGGCTACAGGCAGACTCACAGGAAGGACAAACCTCAGGAGACACCAATCTCTTGCCGTTCCACAGGTCCACATGTCTGACCAGCACCCTTTCCAAGTTTCAGGACTGAATTTATGCCGTAAGTGTTGCTTGAAGGAATTTTTCTTCAGTTCCAACTTATGGAATGCTTCCTATCACAGTGATGTTGGCTTGGTTTGATAGCTTCATGCGTGCTGCTGTTCACAGGCCCAACAGCCTGGGAAGAATACAATCAGCTGGAAATCAGCCCAGCAAGAGACTAGCACCTAAAAATAAACACATTTTCTAGTCTAATTGGGAAATTTAACTGAAGTGTATTTCTGCATTCAACAGTGGCATCACTAAGGTCCCCTTAGGGATGCAAGGGGACTAGTGTGGGGTGTCTGAACATATATAGGGATGTCTGCATACATACTTCCACATATAGATACATTTGCATATATATACACACTGACCTAGTGTATATCTCCAAAATTTCATAGACTTACCATATTCAACTGATTTGAAGGAAGTCACCCAGACAGCTGACCCAACCTGACCAAAGGGACATTTCATGCCACCAAACATCACGCTCAGTATATATAAAGTCAGGAGATCAAGTTTTCACTTTTAGGTGGCATCAGCTCTACTGGAATAATCCAGGATGACCTACATTTGGAAACAAAACATAAAAATAAATTAAGTCATTTTTGATATGTGGATTGCTAGTATAGAAAACAATTCAGTTTAACAGTTGAAAAAGAAAGCATGGTAGCTAGCTTCCTGGAAATAAGAAAAAAATCTTACTCAAAATAAAAACTGAATCTGTTTTCTGTAAACAACATTCAATTATTCCTTGTTTTTCTACTCAGGAGCCCAAGAGCATCTGCCTCTGCCACCCACAGACACAGCAGAGAAACACATTACCCCGAGGAATATCTATTCGTGTCAGCGCGGTGACCTACTAGAGATAGCATCAAGATGAAAAGTATTACTCTTTTTTTATAATTCCCTTCTCACTTGATTCAAACCTCATTAAATCAAGAGGAATGTTAACCATACAGTTAAGCATGTGTTGCATGAGGCCCTTTTTTCAGAAATGCAGGCATTGTTTATTAATAACGTTGTCATCTGACTCTGAGGTAATGAACACCAGCAGATGACACTGTATTTCACCCGTGGCTATCTCATAATAATTAAATAATATTAAGGAGAAGTAGTGGGGATGGAATTACTGGAGAAATCAAGGCTCTTAAAAGAATTCCACTGAAGGATGTTTAACCAGACATTCCACAAGGGCAAATAGATAAATTAAGTTTTCCCTTAGCAATCTCTGTGACAACAGGAGAATACTAAACAGACAGCGTAAGGGACGTGTTGTAGCAAAATGTTTTGCCTTATTTTTAATTTAAATGTAGTTATATAGATCAAGAGCCTGGAGGCATCAACCGCTGCCAATCAAAGCTTACATAATGAATAAATCTTATAAGCATACCGAAATCACCACTGCCCAGAACTGCTCAAGTCATCTGAGGATGAATTTTTTCAGTATAGACATGTACAAAGTCTTTTTTAAAGTATTTTCAAAAAACATGATTTCTCTTTGGCAAAGAAATCCTTTGAAGCAGTCCAAATCTCCTTTGAAGTTAAAATAGAGAAGTCATTTTGTATTCATACACCCATTTTACCTCCCCCTTCCTAAAAAAGGAGGCACATAGCTTAGTGAAAAATTTATATAATGAAATAGGCTGACTCATCTCATGACATCGGAAGCATTCAAGCAAACAAAATGCCATTAAAATGGAAGTGTATATATCTTTGGGTGTAAATCAAAGACACTGAACTGAAACATTAGGAAAAAGATCAAGCTTAATTATTTTAGATTAAAAGCTACAAACTGTAAGTTAGAATACTGCAACGTATACAATGAAGTGTATGAAGCATTAATGGGTTGGTAAATGTGTACTTGTTTTGGGGGGTTGTCCTCACTTAGCATCCTCCCTTAGATTTATTAATGCTAAGTGCATGTTTCTTGGCTACGTCACTGTCGTGGTTTAACCACAGCCAGCCTCTGAGCACCACACAGCCGCTCCTCATTCTCCCACCCCCAGTGGGATGAGGGAGAGACTGGGTGGAAAAGGTATGAAAACTCATGTGTTGAGATAAGAACAGTTTAATAACTGAAAATAAATGAAATTAAATAAAATGTTACTAAAAATACTAATAATATGTAATGAAAAGGAAAACAAATAACAACAAAAATAAGTGATACAACCACTCACCACCCACTAACTGATGCCCAGCCAGTCCCGGAGCAGCGTTCCCCACTGAGCCAATTCCCCCAGCTTATATCCTGAGCATGAGGTGTGATGGCATGAGATGTCCCTTTGATCAGCTGGGGTCAGCTGTCTGCTCTGTGTCCCCTCCCAGCTCCATGTAGAGAAGCAGCTGGGGACAGCGGGGACAGAGGGGCAGTGTGAGACCCTGAGAATGTCCTTGCCTTAGTGTACACATTGCTTGGCAACAACCAAACCATCAGTGTGTTGTCAGTCTTCCCCTCAGCACACATCCAAAACACAGCCTGGTTCTAGCGACTGTGAGGAGAATTAACTCTAGCCCAACCAGAACCAGAACAGTCACAATGGCTATTAAAAACTCATGGAAGTGGTAGATGCCATACAGTGCATTAGTAGCAGGATTTAAGGCTGTTTTTTTCTTCTCTCCATTCCTATAAATGTATTTTTCTCCTTTACAATATTTCCTAAGAAACTCCTATGTCAGAGATTTTTCCAGTTACATCTTTCCAAAGCTTCAGAAAAATGAGACTGACTGATCTTACTTGAAAACTAAAAGCTTTGATGTAGTTCTCCATGGAAAGATGAAAAATCCCGGGTCAAAAAACCAAATCAGTAAATACAGGCTTCTACTTCCATAAAACACAATTTGTTAAATAAAAATGTTCGCTAATGGAAAGTGTTTTACTCCTGCAAATACAAGACTGCTTGAAAGACAATATGAAGTCAATAACCAAGCAGTAAAAGCCGCAGCCAACATGGGGACAGGGTAAATAAAAGGCATGTTTTGCCATTTCTGAATGCCTTCTTGAAGAGCTGCATCATTTTTCTTTACCCATCTACAGTGCAGAAATTCATACCTATTTTTAAACTCTACGTGACTCTGGCAAGTGTCTCCTCTTATCCCACAACACACCATTTTCTTCAACGCAAAAACCCCACCAAAAGATCAGCTTAAAATTTTGCCTGAGCTGTCCAGTGGAAGAAACAGTGACCTGATACTTTTTACACTTTTTTTAGGTTTTCCTCACTACTTTAATCCCTTTTTGTGTACACTGGATGTTTAGGAAGAGGGAGATAGTCTTTGTAGGGGAATAAAAAAGAATTGTAAATAAATCACATCCCAGGAACGCTCATAAATCTGTATTTATATTGGAAATAAAAGTAAACTCGCCAAAGATGGTTTTCTGCCACTTAAAATGAATGTGACTATTAGGTCCTTAGATTTTATTAGCATTGTGAAAGAACATATTTTATGTTCAAATATTTAAATACTTGTAGAAAGTGAATGCAAAAATATTGTAAATATCAAACATTCAATTACTTCAAGTTGTGTAAAAATTCATTGAAAAATGAAAAATGCAGAACAGTAGATTGCCAAAATGTGAAATTTGTACTTCACCTGTGAATCCAATGAACTTCATGGCTTTATTTGGAGTCTAAATGAAGAAATGTCTGCATTTCTCACAGAAACAGGCAGGGCAGCAGTTGGCATTTGGAACGCTGACCACGGGACAGCTTCGGGGATTAATAATGAATCACTTCAACAGAGGAGCAGAATATAAAAGTGCCGATTCCAGCAACGGGGGTTTCTCAAAGACATTTCTTCTCAAAGACAGTTCTTGGCTATTTTCATGCTGAACAACCCTCCGGCAAAGACCTTACAGCAGCTCATGTGGCATCGGAACGGCCACAGAATATTGAGACAAACCATAATTTCTGCATGGCCCACGCCATCCAGAATGCTGGGGTCAGTACCGACTCGTTCTGTGAGGAGGAGGAGGAAGATGCAGGAAAGCAGATGACCACCAGCGCCTTCCTGAGAACGAGCAGGGACGGCAGCTCAGACCTGCTGATGGTTTGCAGTCACGCTGCGGAGAGCAGAAGTAAAGATTTCTTATGTGAGTCACTGGGATCACAATTTTATCTTTTCCAAGTGGATGCCAGGATGATGATGAAGGTAGAATCACAGCACGGTTTGGGTGGGAAGGGACCTCAAAACCCACCCAGCCCCCCCCCCTGCCATGGGCAGGGACCCCTTCCATAGCCCAGGGTGCTCCAAGCCTCATCCAGCCTGGCCTTGGACACTCCCAGGGATGGGGCATCCACGGCTTCTCTGGGAACCTGTCCCAGTGCTCCCACCCTCTGCAGGAAGAATTCCTTCCTGATGTCCCATCTCTACCTACCTTCTTTCAATTTTTCAAAAACCTACAAGCAGCGTGAGCTGCCTCAGTGAGTGCGTTAAAAAGAAAACGAACAAAACCAGTCATAAGGATGCCAAAAGCAAGAAGATGCAAGTTCAGACAGCACTCTGCAAATTAAAGCAGGAAACCCTACAAACGTACTCATTTAACATCTCCCATGCTCAAACCACCCCAGCTATCAGGACACAAAAAGACCTTTCTTCTTCTAGATGCAGAGTTCTGGTGATTTCGAACGGTTCTGAGTTTAGCCTGATGCAAATATAATGTTAACGACAACAAAACTTCAGCTCTTCAAACAGCATCGATCTGCAGGGTTACACAGGAGGATGGGAGAGTATTTATGTTATTTGAATTGATCACTCTCTGCCTACTTACCTTAAATAACCAGCCACAACGCTGCTTCATTTTTCTGAGCTTCAATAAAGAAAATGCTTCCCTTTCCTAAATTACAGTCCTGCAATTGATAGCAGTATTTTGAATGTGGTTATCTCTTGCTTAAATCAAATCAAATACATACCTGAATGGCAAACCAACATTTTTCACATGACCCTCCAAATCTGAAAGGACAAAACTCAGTGGGAAACATTACATATGATTGAGCACTATTGCAAAGACCCGTGTGCCAAAGCACGGTACAAGTGCAAGGGTATGACTGGGGTTGTTTTCAGCCCTCCCCAAGGTGTTCAGTAATGAGCACTATCAGTTAGGCAGTAAGTGGGCAAATTTCTACACCCAGAACTACTGCAAATCTTACCACTTCCCCGTTCCCAAAGTATTTTGTCTTACGTTGGGAAAAACCAACAGATACATTTAATTACGTCTGTTCCTCATAACCCCTCAAACAGACTTTTTTAACCATGGGCTCAAGAGTAAAACATTATTAATTGTGCGAGTTTAACCCAATGGTGAGCTAAAACGTTACAAAACTTACGATAAAGAACTAGAAAATGTGGAAAAATGAGGAAAACTTAAGAGTTTTGTGCTTAGCTTTGCCACAGATGAACATACATTGCCTTTTGCAAAGCTTTTCTGGTTTAATATTTAACTGAGAAACTGGCTGCAGAAAATACTGATTTGAGGAATAGTCTTCATTTTCCTGTAGATTCCCTACCAACATTCAGGTAAAATGAATACCAAAAGCAGAACTTCCAGAGGCATAATTGCTTCCATACTAAGCCGGTGAAGAAAAACGAAACTCTATGTATTTTTCCCTCACTGGCTCATCCTCCTTTTCCTTTTCCTGTTGGGTCCAGCCAGGATGGGCATTTTCGGGACTGCAAAGCACCACAGCATCGCCGTGTGCCAAGAAGTGCGCAGTGACAGGAAGTCATTTACTCCTCCCTTAATAAAAAGGATTTTTCTACTAGAAAAAAAAAAAAATATATATATATATATCTTTCATGACATACCTGCTAATGGGAATGTCAAGCTTTCTCATGTGCAATTATTACAGACTCTTCCCATCACATCCACACTGCTCTGGGAGCTCTGAGGTTTCCTTATGTCTTTTTCCACCCCCCATGATGAATCAGTCTAAAACCTGTTGGGCTAGGAAGGACTTGGTTGCTGGTACAATAAAGGATGGCATAATGACTGCCTTTAACTAGTCAGGCACCCTCGCCGCATCAGCCTGATATTTATCCCAAAAATCCTGCTGCCTCTGTCCTTCCTGCCACAAAAACGATAAAGCTCTTCCTCGGGAGCTACCAAGCATTTTTGGCTACCGCACAACCAAACTGTAACTGCAGCACAGATGCTAGAAGGTCAACCAGTGAAAGTACCAGCCTGGACAAAGCAGATCCTGGGTTTGATACAGCTCCTAAGGGGCAGATGTGCAACCTCCAGCGACTAAAAGGCTTCCCATCATTTTCTACATACTTTCTTTTTTAAATACCACCGCAAAACAAGGTTTTACATAAGCCTTTATGCAACCCAAAATTATCAGGAACACTGCTGCCTGGTAGCAAACGCATCTGTGGAAAATCCCCCTTTCATTTAAGTTTTGAAACATAACTTTCGAAGCCTAAAACTAACTCCTCTGAATTTCATGAGCGGGGTATGCAACAGGCTGACAGTCACGGTGCTCTGGCAGCTCACCAGCGTGTTACTATACTTCAAATGCCACCTCAGTACAGACTTGCAGCTGGGAGTATCTGAACGGAACCTTAGATTTTATGCTCACCTTCCTCCTAAATGACATGAGAAACTTAACTCAGATGGATGCATGCTTAGACGTTTTAATTGTATATTAAAGTGTGTTTTGCAGCTACACAAGAAACATCAGTGGCATATTAAATTATATTAGCTTTAAAGAAAAAAAATAATTGACACAGTTGCAATTATTCTGCAATTATATGGAAATTACATTACACACTAATTGCTCTGACAGGTGCCTAATAGCTTCTCTAAATAGGGGGTGAGGATTTACCCATGGGTATTCTTAATTATTTTGCTTGACCACCTTTTGCCTCTCCTTAAAGCAAAGAAAATATGAGGCAGCAATAACCAGTTTCTGTTGTGCTGGGTTTTTTTCCCCCCACACAAATCGATGTGCTCCTTCCTCCCTGCTTGCCTCCGTGCATCCCCCAGCTCTGAGCTGCCCGCAGGGGAAGCCCTTCTGCCTTTGGCAGCATTCCCAAGTCTCTAAAATCTTTTCCAGGTTTGCTCCTGAAGAATCTATGGTTCAAATTTCAGCACTTTTTTTAGCAAACTGGGTCAAAGGAGGGGACTGGAGAGGGCGGGGAGCACTGGGACAGGTTGCCCAGAGAAGCTGTGGATGCCCCATCCCTGGGAGTGTCCAAGGTCAGGCTGGATGAGGCTTGGAGCATCCTGGGCTATGGAAGGTGTCCCTGCCCATGGCAGGGGGTGGTGGGACTGGGCAGGCTTTACAGTCCCTCCTGACCCAAACCGTTCTGTGATTCTATGACGGCACCGTGGCTAGCACACACCACAGTCCTCGCTATGGTCACAGGAACACAGCTACTGCTCTTCATAAAACCTCCCACGCTCACTGCAGGTACAAACAGCCTCAGTGCACACACAGATAAACAAATAACCATCTTTCTGTGTGTGTTATTTATCCCCATTAATTTAAAGTCTGTCCTTACCAGGCAACCATACCGTGAAGGAAAGGAATGATCTTGTAAATTTGAGGGGTCATGGCCACTAATATATAAGAGGAATGAATTTAGACTGAAAACAAAGCTAGAATGAAGCTATAAAAATGATAACATCAGTGGAGAGTGTTGCCAATACAGCTGACAAGTGTGCATGAAACATAATCTTACCAGAGGCAGGTTTACCCAAGGCTGGTCTGGGACAGGACAATCTCGTTTCACATCCCGCCTGCCCGTGCCACAGCCTTCCTTGGGCAGGCATCAGGACACGCCGTGGGATTTGCTCTTCCGGCCAAAGCCAAAACATTTCTTCCGTCTGAAGGCAGAGTGCGATCAAACGAGCCAAGGTGCCCGTGGATTCCACGCCGCTGGAGAGGGAGTCTCTCTGGAAAATGCTGTTGCAAACCAGTGACAAACTGTACAGGAGAGGCAGCAGCTGCTGTGGATCTAAAGCTCCTCACTGTTGTTAATTTGAAAACATGTTAAAGATTTCACTAAAGTTTTCATTGTTAGCCTTATGTTACAATGTTATTACAGGTGTAAGTCAGTCCCCTGAACAATCACTTGTGCATCATACAAGCAACCTGGGCTATGGAAGGTGTCCCTGCCCATGGCAGGGGGGTTGGAACTAGATGATATTTAAGGTCCCTTCCAACGCAAACCATTCCATGATGCTATACATCCGCCAAAAGCTAGCCCAGTCTCCCGAGTACTTCATCACTATAGCCCTCTACAAATTGAAATTTTATGTACATACTGTAATATAACCCCCATATGTTTAATATAGTCTCATTGTGAAAATGCTTTCCAGGCTTGTTTGCAAACATTATAATACTGAAAAACAAATGCCAACTCCTGCATTCAAATGAGAGTGTTGCCTGGAAAATTGTGACCTTTGTTTTATATATAGCACCCACAGCTGTTAACCAGGATTATCTATACATCCCAAGGTGTATTTCATCTGAAATACAAAGCATTTCTTTATTGCACGTATGGTTGACTGGGAATAAAATGAGTTTGCTTCCCTGTGACTGAAAGCTATTTGCATGACTTTCAGATATTTAGAGGTGATTTACAACTTCTGCATTCACATCATGGATAGATAAACAGGGAAACTGTACTGTGTATGACAATTACTGTCACCAACATCTGGTTTATCCTATTAATGATTTTATGTAAAAGAAATTCTACCTCAATTGTTAGGGCTGACCTAATTTTGTTTTCCTTTTATGTTTGCTTTCAATGGCACAAGACTTTTCTTTTGTATTAGGCATAGATAAATTCTGTACATACATCAGTTGGTCACTTAGTCAGACACACACAGAACCCCTTCTTGTGTATGTCACACATCACACTGTTCTTAAGGAGAAGGTAGATGTTGACCGCTATTCTCTTACAGCAAATAGGAATTTTATGGATCATCTCACCTGTGAAATCCAACTCAGTGCATGTCTCCACTGCCATTAGGCAGGGCAGTAGCAGACGCCAGCTCTGCCGAGGCAGTGGCGGGGTAGCTCGTTCACCTGCAACCCAAGTTCCTTCAACAGAAGCACTATTCAGCATCAGCATGTAATAGAATGATTTTTTTTCACTGCTTAACAGTCAACATACAGCATGAATTCTTGTAATAAAAATGCTTGCCTTCTAATTACTAGCTTCTTAACTTCAGGAGGGTGTTGGGTTAAGAGGATGTGGAAGGTAACAGAAAAAAAAACATTGATTCTGTGGCCCTCCCTGACCGCCTTAAAGCACTTCTTGTGTTTGAAAATAACTGGGGCTTGCTTCAGCACTCTTATAATTATATCTATCTGTGATTAATTACAGTACTTCAAAAATGTACTTGAGTGACACTTCTGAGGACACAAAACCTTTTTCTTTACAGAAAATGTCTACAGCATGCAAAGACTGGGACAAGCATCCCACTGATTTATGCAACTGAGCTGTCTGAAAACAAAAATATACCACGTTCTTTATTTTAAACATATCTGAAATAAGTAACTTTGACCAGTTCTCATCCTTTATTATGTGGAGAAGTATCTTGCTCTGCGATTCTGCCTGGCAGCACTCTTCCCAGATCAGTCCTAATGCTACACGAACATAACTGCAATGCATTGCAATTGCTCCGAGTTCAGAACATTCTGTTTCCAATTTCATCCTCACAGCTTTGTTTATACTTTGGGTGTTAGTATTCAGAAGCTGAGCATTCTTGCCAAGCTTACTCCAAGGATTTCTAATGGCTCTGAAGCCTAGTCTTTGTTCCTAACACATCAGTAGACAAGCTCCGCGTGGCAGTCATTTACTGATGTAGCTCGAAACTCTGCTCCTAGCTCAGCTCTCCTACACACCCGAGGAGGGTAAGGCTATTTAAAAGACAACTAACATGAACACTTTTGACAGCATTGCAGCACTACAGCCCCCAGAATTATCCCATCTTCCCTGGTGGGTTGTACAGCCAATGCTGATGTCCAGGACTCTGCCATGGGAGCCAGCCTGCCAGAATTAAATCCGTGTCCAAGTGACTGCAGCACACAAACTCTCCCTAAGCAAAAGCCATAAGCTTGCAAGGAGGAACCAAAGCACAATTGCTGTTGGCTCCTGGGGTAGTAAAGCGGTGGTGATGCGGCAGAAAGGAGCTCCCACTGCCCCGAGATGCTCACACTACTGGGGAGTACTGTCGTACGATCGGGCTGGCTTTGCTCCTGCCAGACAAGCTGGAGAAGTACTATATGGCAACAACCCAAGTCTCCTCTCTTAGACCTTGCTGCAGTCCTACTAATTCAGATATTGAGGTTGGACTCTGGTATCTTGCACTGCTAACAGCGTTTCCTACCACCTTCTGTTGAATGCTCAAGGAAGTTAGCAAATCCAGGGAAATACCAAGTTTCTGAGATGAACCAAGTCTCTCTCCTCCCTCCCCTCACATTTTACACTGTAGTACAAGTATTCCCCACATCTTAAGTCAGCTTCACTGACTTCAGAAAACCTATTGTACTGCTTCAACCACAATTTTGCACTTTCAGCAGCAGTTTCACTACCCATGTTCAAGCTGGTTTTCTCATGTTCTCTTTGAAATGGCTTCTTTTCACAAGATGTTTCTAGACTATCCGGAGCAGACAATTTGGTGCAAACACCCTGTGATTGACTAAGCAGTATTGGGAAGATCAAGAGTGCAAAAGTTATGAGAAGGAGGCAGAGAGGGGAAAAAGAAACTTGCTAATATCATTGTCCCAGATTTTACCATTCTTCAAATCAAAGTTAGCAGCAGTTGGAAATTCCATCTCTCATACACAGCAAGCCATCCGTTCAGTATTTTGAAATGGAACTATATGTGTCCAAAAAAAAGGGAGAAGCATGGAAATGGAAATGAGATCTGCTCGAAACGTTCTTTATTTCTGAAGAGTAGTTTTGAAATTTTTCCATATGCCTCTCATACACAATACTGTGTGATTAATTAAAGCAAACAGAGTGCATTAAAAGTAAAAAGCACCATATGCACACTTACATTTCAATACACGTGAGAAATTGCTTCTATATGAGAAAAATCCCTGAAAGCTCCCATTGCATTCAGGCTTTGAATCCGCAAACACTGAGGAATATTCTTCAGGCATTGGCCAACACTCACATTGCTTTTTTAGCCTCCCTTGTGTGTATTTTAATAATCAAAAATTAAGATTTGTAGCTTAACACAGAGAAGAACCTCATGAAAAGAGATTGTGAAATTACCAGTTTTCAGTTCAATCACATTGCAGCGAGCTATCAGAAAAAGCAAACACTGAAGTGCTATGGGTTTTTTTCAGGAGGCAGATAGGGCTTCATTACTATAACACTGGTTGCTAATTCCCTGTTAAAACTAGGATAACTGCTGGAGATGATGCTTTTGGAACTGGATGAGGCTGAAGGCACAGCACTCACCAGCTGTTGGTGACCAGTGGTGTATATGGTCTGTCCAGCTTTGTCATCAGAGCATCTTAAAAACTGTGAAGCACCTACCAGCCAATGACTGATGTCTGTCACTTTCTAGAAATCACACAGATTCATCAAGGACAGGATTTATCTCGTTTTGATTGCAACATCTTGGCTCTTGCAGATCAGCAAGTTTTCATGAAGGCAGGAGCTTGGTGTGTAACATGGAGACAGTTAACTATCACTTGGAGAGAAACTGTGGAGCAACTTTCCTGCCAGATAAAACCAATATTGCAGTATTTTCCCCAAAATGCAGCACTCTCATAACAGCATTCATACTTTTGAAAACCCATATTGGACAAGACCCACATAGTAAAATCCAGCCCTTACGACACGATGTTTAGATGTCACGCGATGCAGGGAGCATCACCCCAACAGGATTCCTACAGTTCCAGCACACAGCCCTGCAGAACTCAAGTGGTTTCTGTATAAATATGGGCTGTATATCTATCAAATTATACCAACTGGACCGTATTACATCATAAGGGTGGTGACTGATAACCAAGTTAGAAATATGTTGGCCATGGGAGAAGTACAGGAGTATTGATATAGGCAGTAAGTATAGTCACTAGAAGGCATTGAAAAATCACTGCCTGTTTCTGCACTTGCAAAGAAATAAAGGTGAGAAAGATGGCTTTGGAAGTAGGAAAATTAGATGTAACTCAAAGATCAATAGGAAGGCGAAGACTTAAATTAGAAAGCCTGTGACAGTAATGAAGGATAATACTGTCTTCAGCTCTCAACAGTGAGAATGGAAACGCTAGGATGCTGGTAATCCAATTCACAGAAGGAAATCTAAACTTTCCATGGGAATGTAGCAGCAATCAGGATTACTCCCAAAAATAAATTCATGTCAGAGGCAAAATAAATCAAAACCATTAATGAGAAAATTAGAGGGTTTGAAGGAACTAGCTGTAAGGCATTCAAATTTCTCTTTTT
The DNA here is from genome assembly GCF_000690775.1 of Eurypyga helias. Lineage (NCBI taxonomy): Eukaryota > Metazoa > Chordata > Aves > Eurypygiformes > Eurypygidae > Eurypyga > Eurypyga helias. The sequence continues at coordinate 29,557 of NW_010273837.1, forward strand.
TTGTTAAGAGTAGTAGTCTTGTAGGAATGTCAAAGAGTAAATAACACTGTGAAGTATCATTACCAGAAAGCTAATTTAACACTACATTACAGTATATCAGTTTGACTATTGTAAATCTTTTTCTGTGCTTCCTAGTAGTTACTTAATGAAAAACAAGCAAGAAAAGATGTGTTTGGCTATCATCTGCGTTCCTCTAGCACCTAGAAACCAGAGTGCCACTGCAGTAACTTTTATTCAAACATGACAAAAAGACAGTTTCTGCACTGAAGCAGATCATCAATCCCACTGCAGCCACCAAAACCAGTATTTTTGCTTCTTATGATAAATAAATCTTAAAATATTAATGCCTTAGCAAAATTCTCTTCTTACACGTACATAACTGCGTACACCTACCCTCAGTTATTCAGACACAACTGACATTTTCAGGTAAGAGACTCAGTGATTGAGGCCAAATAAATAAAAGCATACATGTAAATAAAAGCTTAATTTTATGGAAAAGCTGTCTAGAAAGAGTTCCTGATAAACCTAAGGTTTTTCTAGAATTATGTCCTTTGAAAGCACTCACTAGCTGACAATAGGAATTGCAGAATCACAGAGAGGTTTGGGTGGGAAGGGATCTTAAAGCCCCCCCCAGTGCCACCCCCTGCCATGGGCAGGGACACCTTCCATAGCCCAGGTTGCTCCAAGCCTCATCCAGCCTGGCCTTGGGCGCTCCCAGGGATGGGGCATCCCCAGCTTCTCTGGGAACCTGTCCCAGTGCTCCCACCCTCTGCGGGACGAATTCCTTCCTGATGGCCCATCTCCACCTCCCTCTTTCTGTTTAAACCCGTCACCCCTTGTCCTGTCACTCCCTGCCCTTGGAAAAAAAAAATCCCTCTATGGCTTTCCTGTAGGCGCCCTCCAGGCACTGGAGGCATAACTGTAAGAACAAGAAACACATGCAGCATTATTTGCATGGATGTACCTTCTTGGGTTTGCATTTTATTGGTTACCCCTTTTTCTGAATGCATTTGTAGTTTCTGCACTGTGCAGTGGTTACAATTTAAGTATGAACGGGCAAAAAACTACTGCCTTTTATTGTCAAACCTCACCCTCTTGTATCCTATTACATTGTTAAATTACTCCATTTTATGCACAAAGTAGCTGGCGTGTTCCGTGTCAAATCAAGCAGAGGCACGGCATATTCTGCCTCTGCACACAACAACAGGAGCAAGAGAAGTGTTTATACTTCCCTGAGCTAGGACGCCATCCATTACTTGGATTTTTTCCTGTACATTTTGGCAAGTGTCTCAAATTAAGTTTTACATAAGATGTTCAATTTTTGCACAGCAGACCAAACAACTTGGCTGAAACGTGGCTTTAATTAAAGTACTCCAGCATCTCATCTCAGGGCACACAGGGTGCTCTTAACAAGAAAACAGGAGGGACGGGACACGATCTGAGACAGTGGTGATCTGCTGAAGGGAAAAGAGAGTCACACAAAATCCAGCAAGGAATAGAGAAGCGTACAGCCAAGCTAGAGACATCCAAACCGAAATCCTTTTTCTACTGGGATCATCCCTCACCTCCCAGATGAACAAACAATGCTCCTACAAGCATTGCACTTGGCACAGAGTAGTTGTCCTCCTGCTCTGTGCAAGACAGAAAGCTCCTCACAAGAACGACTTGGATCACGATAGCAAAATGACGAAAGAGAAGATTCATGCAGAATTAACCCACTGCTGGCCACCTCCTTCGGGCTCTGGAAGCCCTACATATCCATTAACATCAACAGACTGCACACAGACATGTCAGTAACTATACAATAGAAAATGTTTTTGTACTACATACAAAATAGTTTGGATGCACTTATTATTCATCAGTTACAATACATCCCCAACTGTTAAAAATGATTAGGTGAACCAGATTTAATTCTATCTGGGCTATAGCTTTTCTAACCTGATCCCTGGCTGCTGAATTTCTCTGTAATCCCTGTGCCTGCTTCCACCTCCTGTAGGCTTCCTTTTTGTGTTTGAGAGCACCCAGGAGCTCTTTGTTCATCCATGCAGGCCTCCTGGCAATTTTACCTGATTTCCGTGTCGGGATGCATCGCTCCAGAGCTTGGAGGAGGTGATCCTTGAATATTAGCCAACTTTCTTGGGTCCTTCATCCCCCCAGGGCTTCATCTCATGGTACTCCAACAAGCAGAACCCTGAAGTCCAAGGTAGCCAGCTTGCTGTGCATCCTCCTCACCTCCTTAAGGATCTCAAATTCCACCATTCCATGGTCACTGCAGCCAAGGTTGCCCTTGAGTGTCACCAGACCGTCCCTGTTGGTGAGAACAAGGCCCAGCATAACACCTCTCCTGGTCAGCTCCTCTGTCACTTGGAGAAGGAAGTTGTCATCAATGCATTCCAGGAACCTCCTGGCTTGCTTATGCCCTGCCATGTTGAACCTCCAACAGATATTGGGGTGGTTGCAGTCACCCATGAAGACCAGGGCTTGTAAGTGTTAGGCTGCTCCTATTTGGCTGTAGAAGGCTTCATCTGCTCGGTCTCCCTGGTCGGGTGGCCTATAGCAGACCCCCGCTTTAATGTCACCTGTCTCTGCCCTCCCTTTAACCCTGACCCCTAAGCTCTCAGTCAGCTCCTCATCCATCCCCAGGAAGGCCTCCATGCACTTCAGCTGGTCACTAACGTAGACCCTCCTCATCTCCCCTGTCTGAAGAGACTGTATCCTGCCCTTCCAACGCTCCCCTCACAGGAGCCATCCCCACCACGTCTCCACGATGCCAGCAAGGTCATGCAAGTTGAACGACATACACGTGAGGTACAAGGAAGTGGCTGCTCTCAATAAAAGTACGAGCAAGACATGATTCCAGGGGAACAGAAAATCCTTCTTCAAATGAATGACAGGTCCAGAACAGAAAAACAATGACCGATTCTTCACCTTCCATCGCTGAAAACAGCGAAGGGTCTGCAAAGTTCTCAAGTCTTAAAAAACAACCATTTAAAAGATTTATCTGAGCAGTACTCCACAATTCAAAACTGGAGAGTGTTCAGGGAAGAGCTACAAAAACATATTAAGAGATTAGAACATAGGACCACAGAGAAAGATCTGCAGAGGTCAAACTACTTAGTTTATCAAAGAGAAGGTGAAAGGGGAACTTTGATCACAGTTTAAGAACCTAAAAGGATAATGAAAACCTGCTATAGTCAGGACTTCAATCTAGAGACGAGTGTATATTAATTTCCAGGGGTTAAAAGTGGAAAAGTGCCAGAATCACACAGGAAAAAAGAAGCTCTTGAAGTAATGGTGTGGGTAATTAATGACTGAAGGAAATTACCAGAGGTTCTCATGCACACAATATTGCCAAAGGTCTTTAACACAAGACTGAGTGTTTCTCTGCAAGAAACGTTCCAGTTCAACCTGAGTTACTGGACCTGAATTAACTCAGAAAAATCCCACAGTCTACGTTACGCACTGCTCAAACTAGAAGGACCCCAGCACAAAAGAAAACATGGTTGCACTAGTGGGTTTTTTTCCATATGCTCTTAGAAAGTCCACAGAAACACCCCAGGTATAGAGTGTTTCCATCAAAACAATTGTTACGGCCAACGGTGCAAAGGGCCTGCAGCAATCAGGCAAACACTTGCTGCTGCTACAAGAGCCCTGTTGCTGCTTTCTGAGCAGATTCAGAGAGAAGCATCTGGTGACGAATTTATGTGCTTCAAAATCCATCCCTGCTCTTTCCAGAGGGTCCTGGACCACATCTGATCCAACCCAAGTAACAAAGGTAATTACCGTGTTCGGAAACACGCGGGTTGCCAAAGTATGCTCCTCTTCCACCACCTGCTTCCTTGCCTTCCCAGCCTCCCCAAAACACCTCTATCGCACAAGCCACAGCCTGGCTGCGATCTGACATGGTTGGCCAAGAAAGGCTCCCAGGTGAGACTGCATGACTGTCCATCGCCAGCTCCATCCCACTGAAATTGCAGGGCACTTAATTGATTCATTAAGGAAATCACTACTGTCATATCACGTGCTCATTACAAACACCAGCAAAATATGTTTTCCCTTCTGAGCAATGCTATCAGATGCGTTAACCAAAAGTTGGTTGGCTGTTTCAGTTGCTCATTATCTGTGTGCCATTTATATGATAAAAAGCAAATGAACAAGCAGCTTGCCATCAGTCAGCTATTTCATTTTTCTATGATGACTTCTAAAATTTGTAAATTAAACAAGCAGTTCTTACCTGATTTATAAGGAAGGTTTTGACCAAAAATATATTTCATCCATGGGCAAATCTGGTTTATATCCAACAACTTGACAGTTTTCAAAAGCTCTGCCAAAGGCTATTATTGATGGTAGAAGGCAAAAGCAGTGTACAGAAGCCAACATTTTCACATTGTACACAAGAAAAATCACACCAGCCATAACAAAGTTCTTATCTAAGGGTGAAAAATGCTTCTAGATGAACTTGATCTAAATTCAAAAAAAGGCACCCTTTGCCCAAATAAGCATTTCATACACCACATCTTATCAGGTAGGGGCAAAAATAGCACCTAAGTGGTTTTATATCAGTTTTCTCTACACTATAACCTGAACTTGGTATCCTGTATTAGCACAGCAGGCAATTATGGTCTGCAGACTACCTAACAAAGCAATGAAGTGGTGCCATAGTAGTTTAAATCAGAGCAGCTGTGAATAATTCCCATTATGTCAGCTATGTGTTCCTGGCAGCTGATGTACCATCATCCAGGTCTCTGATTGCATGTCAGCCTTCTCATTTAAAATCAACCCAAGAGATTCAGCCAGATACCCACAGAAATGTCTTAACTGACAGCGATTCCCCCTGTTCTGAAGATTAGCGTGTTAAAAGAACTGTGTGAGTGACTATTCCCTCTAAAGAGGAAACATTCATTCTTTACAGAATTAAGTCAATGCATTATTTATTTCTTGCCATGGTACTAGTCGTGTTTTTGCAAAATGGGATTCAGGGCAGGGAATGCTCCTAAAAGCCCATCAGGATACCCTAATTTGCTGCAGGTGTTCATTGTTTTTTATGGCTCGTTTTACACCATCCTTCGATTTGTCTTAACAAGTTACATTCAGTGCTAAAGGTGACATCCTTTGGTTCTTCGGGAAGCATCGGAATACAAGTTTCCAATTACCTTTGGCCTCACGGATGACAGAACCAGATGCAGTAGCAAGCAGAAGCTGTGGTATCACCTTGGGTAGAGCAGCGTACGTGGTCCTCTGGGTTTCTGAGGCTGCCCCACGGATGTGTCGAGGAGGAAGGTGGTGACTATCCAGCAGCCTCACGCCATTCACATGCCTGGCTGTCCTGCAAGGAACGTACCTGCAGGCCAGAAGAAAAGGTCTGCACTCAGGAGCAGGACAAGGGCTTGCATGCTCTGATCAGCTGTGGGGCTGGCAGGGGGCACAGTGCCCACCGACACCAAGCCACCAAAACAGCACATCGCCTGCGCGCTTGCCTGCACAGAGAGAGTTGCACTTTTCTGCTTTAAATGATGTTATGTTTCCATTTTCCCAATTTTTGAGGCAATCTCCAGAGCGGCAGAGGTTGGGCAAGGGAGAGGAGCGGAGAGAGTGAGTGGGAAAGCAGTGCGATAAAGAGGGACGAAATGAAGAATAAAGGAGATGGCCCAATGTGATAGATTGGCTGTCCTATCAGCGATGATAGTTTTTCTACAAATCATCAGAGCTCCTGCCTTGAAGACGGATTGTCCAATTCATCTTTGTGGGAGCACCACCAAGACTCCGGGGGAAGAGGAGAGGCGGCTGGGAACAGCCTTATGCGGGGCCAGAGGGCATATCAGACAAGTTTTGCCCTGCGGGTACCCACGATGTTTGCAAAACAGTGCTGGCAAATTGTTATTTTCTGCTACCATGTTATCATCCTCTCACATCTAATAAGCTAATAATTTGAAAACAAATTAATTACAGCAAGAGCCAGGGCAATGCCAAGAGATAATCACGTTAGCAACACTGCTAAATGCACAATGGTGTTGCTGCTCGTGCTGACTGGGAGTGGCAGGCCAAAAGGGGGAGAAAAAACAGGGTCCTCCAGCAATATTTCTTTGCCTTTTAAGGCAATTTCTTGTTTTTCAGGGTTATCTGTGAAGCAACAGATCTGAACCTCTATTAACTCTACACCTGACACACTGTTTATAAAAGATCCTGAAAACTTCATCCTGTCACATTGAGTGCTTCCTAGGAGAATGAAATACCCAAAGAGCTGCAAGTCATGTAATTACTGTAAATTAAAACATCAGGCCATAAAGAATATTTTAACACTGTTCATATGGTTCAAAGGAAGAGAATAACAAACTAGCAAAGCTTTGTTTAAACCTGCTTATTCCCATAGAATCCAAAGAAATCCTACACTATCCCCAGACCCGTGATATTAACAAAATAATGTTAAACAATACATGTTAAACAAAGTACCAGGCAGGTTAAGTCGTACTGTGAAATACCTAGAAAAAGTGTCTTCTCACAAATACGTGTGTAAATAATACTCTTTGTGGACAGAGACAACGTATTTATGGGAAGGAAGAACTCAGTAACTTGGCACCATGTATCAGAGCATGACACCATAGGAGATGTCTTAATTGTCACCATACTGAACATTTTTTCAACGTGCGTTTGACTCACTAAATCTGTTGCAAACGCCTCCTTGCCTACATGCCTTGAGCTGGGCAGGGCTGCTGGAGTCTTCACAGGAAACATCCCAGCCTTTCCGATTTAAAGCTTCTTCTGAATTACAGTTCTTAACATTTTTAGAGAACAAAATATTTTGCGCAGAAGCTGTCATCACCTTGTCTGCTACCATATGATTATCAAACCATTTGCACAAATCAAACCTCTTCCAGTCCAGGACTCTCCTGACACCATGCCCTCATGTCACCTGACACCCATTTTGCTCTTTTTCATCTCTTTTTTTTTCTTACCTGCAATATGATTCACTTAAGTTCCTTTTTGCCCCTTTCATTTATAGTCTGCTTGTTTAAGATTATTTCTAGATACACATATGTACGTATACGCACACATCTATGTTATACTCATCATTTTCCTATGGGTACATGTATTTTTGGTTGTCTTTGCTGATCCTTTCTCTTTTGCACCTTCCCTGCTTTCACTTTTCCTTAACTCTGCTATGTTGCACTGCATCTTCATCCCTTCCCTACTCTCTCCCAGTTTTCCCAAAAGTACTCTCGTCTCTGCTAGTAGCTCTCTATAGGTACTGACAAAAGAAAAAAGCAAGGCAAGAGCAAAGAGACTGCTCACTGCAAGAGCTGGAAGAGTGACAGCACAAGAGGTGTTCCTGTTGTCCTAAAATACATCGTTCACTACATCTCTTCTCATTTGCTACTTCACAGGTTGTGGAATAGGAAAGCATTTAAAAAGAAAAATCCAAACATTCCTGTTGTTTCACAAAAATTCACGCAGAGGTTTCTCCGTGGTCACCAAGACATCGGTGCTGCTAAGAGCTGTCTTCACAGCACACGAGGCTAATTGGCTGTAATAATGCCTTTGGGTTGTGATAAATAAGCCGAGTTTGGGACTATGTTAAAGTAAAGGTTCAACCTCCAAAAAAACACTGGAGTTGGCTGAGGGAAATAACATCCACCACACAGTAGGAGGCAATCTGCCCTGATTTAGCACTGGGCAAAGGGCCATCGCACATTTGTGTTTTCCCATGTATTATTCTCGCTGGAGAGAACTCTGTGGCCATCAGTGTTTATTAAGCTATTATAGTAATGATAGCTTTTAGCAGGAGGGTTCTTGACTGACTTTTGAGCCAGTTCCAACTAAAAATTGTGTTGTTTCAGTTAGAGAAACCATTACTTTCTCAGTTAGTCTCAAAATAATGGGCTTTATTATCAAGGTAAAACTCACAACATGCTAGTGAGCAACAAAAAAGGCTTTTTAAAGAGAGCAAATCTAACAAATTCTGAACGTCACTAGATCAGGCAGATTCACGGCACCCACTGAATCACTTGTACCTTTTTCCACCTCTCTCCTCAAAACCTTGAGTAGGCAAGCAGGGAAAATTTAGTCCTTAGAAGGTTTTTAGATATCATTTGATAGAAGCAACCTGGGAGACATCTGACATCAGTTAGTTTTTTCAAGTTTCAAAGAGAAGCAGCACCATATTACCAGTCCTGTCTAGTGAATCAATGACACATTCAAACCTGAAAAAGCAGCTTGTCCTGTGAGTCATAACTCATCAGATAAAATACTCCTTTAGGATCGAAATGAAATTTAGACCTGGAAGGCACATTTGAAACCTCTCTCGTCAACAGGGCAAAGATTACCTGTGCAGAACTATTATCTGAAACAAGAAATTAGTGTGCTATCTCGCTCTACTGTGGGGAAATATTTCAAATAATAGAAGGTTCCTCAATGGGTTATTTTTTCCTGTGTGAACACTGGAATTTTCATAGAATCCTTTAGGCTGGAAAAGACCTTTAAGACCGTCCATTCCAACCGTTAACCCAGCACTGCCCAGCCCAGCACTAACCCACCTCCCAAGAGCACCTCGTCCACACGGCTCTGAAACCCCTCCCAGAATGGGGACTTCCCTGGGCAGCCCCTTCCAACACTGACAGCCCTTTGCAGGAAGGAATTTCCCCAATATCCAATCTAAACCTCCCATGGAACAACTGGAGACCACTCCCTCTTGTCCCATCACTTGTCATTGGGGAGAAGAGACCGACCCCCCTCTCTGCACCCCCCTTTCAGGGAGCTGTAGGGAGCGATAAGGTCTCCCTGAGCTTCCTCTTCTCCAGGCTGAACCCCACCAGCTCCCTCAGCTGCTCCTCACAGGAATTGTGCTCCAGACCCTTCCCCAGCACACTTCAGCACCTCATGCTGTGTGCATTGGTATAGATGTCCTTCAGCTGGGTTGCTGATCCTGCCATCTTTTTGGGTGGAGTAGCCTTAATTCCAACAGCAACATTCTCAAACGCTTCTAACACATCAGTAGCACTTTGCTATCTACATGGGTCTCCACCCTCTACCTCCATCGAGAAGACAGACCGAAGGACCTTGCCAGCACACCATCCCTCACACACTGGCATGTCACCCCCAGACTTATCTCCAGTGAGCCTGTTTTTATCCCCTTCCCCGTTCAGGTCTGGTCAAAGCTCTTTCAATGAGCCCTGCTGACGTCTGTGCAAACACCCTTTTCCCCCTTTGAGACACGTGTACCCTGTCTGTTACCAGCAGGCCTGGTGTCATGTAAACCAAACCCAAAATCCTGCCAGTGACACCAGGCTCAGAGCCAGGTATTGATCTGCTGGCTCCTCCTCTGAGACACCCTCCTGTTACAGACTCACTACCACAACCCAGCTTGGCTCCACCAGACACATATTTACTCAGCCATATGAAAACCTGCTGTCGTAGGGCTGACTTTCGGGAGTGCCGTGTTCCCACATACATCATCACTATTTCAATTCTGGGAAAATGAAATAAACCCAAGTACCTGTCATACAGACACCTCAGACCTGATACTGCAACATTTCGCTTCTGTCTGGTTTTACAACTGCTGCATTTTCTGCTTTTCTTGTGTCTTTCTGACACCTACCCTTTACAGCAGGCACTGTACAAAGAAACCCTTACCAGGAATTACCAGGGTGTGCACACGCACGTACGTGTGCATGAATATGTTCTGGAGCCCCAGGTTTCATCTAGAACAGGGTTTTTTACATACATTTTCCAAAAAGTCCTACTGTCCCAGGACTTATCAGACATAGTCCTGAGAACTCTGGGTCCTTCCTGAGCTTTCCTTCACACAAATCTCAGAGATTCTGTTTTGAGCTTTGAGCATGGTCAAGGTTTGGCACTTGAGCAACAGCTACATGGAATGTCTCTTCCAGCAAGCTGACACTTCCGTGGGATGTGTCGTCATCCTCTTTCTCCCCCTCCTCTCTATTAGAGCTGTCAGAGTTCACCTTGCAGATACCTCCAGGCCAGCCGTGCCTTGCAGGGTTTGTACAAACCAATACACCCATCTAACCCTAACTTCTCAAAATTCCCATCGATGTCTTCTGATTTCAAAAGACTGACAAGAAAACAGAAGTGATGCTGCTCTGAGAATTAGGAGACCTCTATGAGTTTTTTCTTTTAACTCTGCCACATGTCCCTTCATCAGGCCTTTTACAAACTACTTTAGCCATTTATTTCTCCTTCCCCTGCCACCTTCGGGGTAAGGAGATGGCGCTTGTTGGTAAGTCCAGGTCGGTAAGACCCCATAGACTGGGCAGGAAAACATCCATCCATGCTCAGGGGTGAAAAAATATTACAGACCCCGAAGAAGAGATGGCAAATCTAATGACCAAGCAAACAGCAAAAAGCATTAAGAAAACCGCCTCTCACAGCATCACCCCCAAACATTTTCCCAGAGACGAAAGGAACCAGAGCCTCAGTGAGAACTGCTCTGCGAAGCGGTGACAAGGTCTCTTCTGCAGAGACTCATTAACCCCCATCTACTGAAGCGTGACAGTGCCAGGGTCTGCAGCGGGAAGAGGGACAGCAAGGAGACATCCCCCACACCCTTCGGCGATCTGCACATCCCGCCTTTCGCCCTACCAACACCCAGACACACAGCTACTTCCCGACTTTGTGCTACTTAAGTTAACAATTATCACTGAAGTAATTTTCTAAGGTGTTGAGGTCAGCAAAGCGCTAGGAAGAATCATGGCTAATGAGCGAGCCATCGTTACTGCAAGATGAAAATTGCCGTAAGGCAGTGGAGAGGATCATATTAAAATTGGCCATCAATTCACAACTGCCAAACGGTATCTCCCGTTTCGTGAAGGGCAGGGGGATTGGGCTAGAATGTTTTAAAATACAAAAGGCTTATGGCTTTTGAACTTAGTCCCATCACCTGCAAACACGTCCTGAACTCACTGTGTTAGTAAAGAGAACAAAAGCAAAAAGAAGGGCTTACAGTTTTTAACTTTCCTTGTACTTCCAGCCCTTAAACAATTTTGATAACTAGTTTCAGCGAGTTACACACGTCTTAACTCTCAAGCAACAACTTCTCAGAGAGAAATGCGTTGTGCAAGTAAGGGTTCAAGGGGGCCTACAAGGAAGCTGGGGGGGACTTTTTACAAGGGCCTGTAGTGACAGGACAAGGGGTAATGGGTTGAAATTGAAAGTGGGGAGGTTCAGATTGGATATCAGGAAGAAATTCTTCCCGGAGAGGCTGGGGAGGCACTGGGACAGGCTGCCCAGAGAAGCTGTGGATGCCCCATCCCTGGGAGTGTCCAAGGCCAGGCTGGATGAGGCTGGGAGCACCCTGGGCTATGGAAGGTGTCCCTGCCCATGGCAGGGGGGGGGACTGGATGATCTTTAAGACCCCTTCCAACCCAAACCATTCTATGATAAGCAGTTTTGCAGTGCACATTCATCATTTCACTTACAAGCAAATTGTTTCAGCCACAGCTGCTGTAATCCGAGCGTGGATCTGGGCTAGGGAAAACAGGAAAAGCTTTTTCAACTGCCAGGAGAGCTTGGTCTGTCGGGCATTCGCATCACAGTGCAGTGTTGGTGCTACTTCCCGGCAAGTCCCTCAGGAGCTGCGCTCTCTCCATCCCAGCCTGGCGGTTGTGTGCTCAGCAGGAGGCAACATCACCACAGACATACAAAAGGCAAAAAAACCCACCATTTCTCCAAGTTTAGTAGGTGGTGATGTCAAGAGGGTGGTTCCAGCCCTTGCTCTGTTCCCACCAAGTAAACACCCACAGCAGTTTACAGCCAGGTCTAGATCCAACTTTCTAGTGCCAAGAATTAAAGGATTTCCCCGATATTTTCATCCCAGGCTACCTAGAGTCAATGCACTGCAGTCCCAAAATGCTGACCCTCTCCCACCAATCTCCCCAAAACATAACCAGCCTGTTTCATGGAAAAAAAAAATCAGCCAAGCAAGGATCTCCTCATGCAGTTTGTCACTTCCATCAACAGCCCAAGTCCAGTTTACAGCATCTAAAATGGTAAAAACAGTAAGAATACAGGAAGCAACACAACTGACATTTAAAAGAATTTGATTGATGCTAAACCCTCTGGGGGAAAAAACATGGAGCTTCAGAAGGGGCAGG
>NW_010273837.1:41686-50881 GCF_000690775.1 Eurypyga helias
AATGAATACTAGGAAGCTTGAAGGTCGGGTCGCGGGGAGGGGGGGTGGGGGTGTGAAAAGAGAAAAAAAATTAACATACTTCCTGGACTTTTGGTCCTATAGAATTAAAAAAAATCCCAAACCACCCAATAACAACAAATGTAATGCTCTTGAGGATGCAGTTTCAAAATGGTGAGAAGTCCTAAAAGCCATAATACATTCTGGCTAAAAAACAAATTGTCTCCACAGTATTAGAGGATTTAAAACAAGCAGATTTTGTCAGTGGATTTAGCATGATGAATCAGGTAAATTGGAGGCTGAATCATCACTATATCCCCAGGCATCTGCAGCAAAATAGGAAGGAAAATAAGAAATTAGAGAAGCACCTTAGGGATATTCAAGAAATCACAGGAGTGGGAAAAAACACGGAGGTGGAATGCTTGCATCAGGATTTGTAATGACAGGAGCGTTTGGGAGCGACAGAGAGAGAGAGCAGAGGGGCATCTGAACACGGCAGAGCAGAGGGCAAACCCAGTGCGAGCTGGACCACCCTGAGAAATACTGGAAGAGCAGGAAGGAGCTCTGTGTTAGCGATTAGATAGAGGTAACAAACTGAAACCTCCAAAATCTATGAAGAAGGATCCCGAACGAAGCCCAGCAGCAGGTGGGGGGCTGCTTCCCTCACCCGCTGCCCCAGGGTTTAGGCCAGGCGAAGCCAGCCCACCCTCCGCAGAGGAAAGCTCCCAGCCGGCACAGCGGATGCTCCATCGGGTGCGCGAACACCAGGCAGCACCTTCTCCTGGCATCCTCCCTCCACCGCCAGAACACAACTCTTCTGCCTGATTTCAGGACTTTTAAATTCCTTGCAGCAACACAAAATTTCACCATTAAAAGTCTTTTTTCTTTTTTCTTTCTTTTTTTTCCCCAGAAAACTTATGCCTGATACATATCAGCCTAACAGGAAAAAATATTTTTCTGATTGCTTATTTAGTCTTTTTTTTCCCCTCCCAGACTAGCACCACCAAGATGCATTACCCTGACGGCAGGGACAGACGCCACTCCAGCAAGGCAAACCCCGCGCCGTCCTCACCGTGCTGCACACCAACACCTGCTGCTCTGTGTCCTCGCCGTGCTGCACACCAACACCTGCTGCCTTCAGGCTTCCAGGGAGGGCGAAGGACAGAATTGCAAGAGCTTTCCCGTCACAGGCACCGAGAAAGTGCTCAGATCTCACTTCAGCCCTTGCAGAAAAGGCACAGCAAGACTTCTTCCTGTCCATATGAAAACCAACCTGCTAGCTGAGGAAGGGGCAATCTCTGTTGTAAGGGCTGGTTGGTTTCCTCCAGCAAACAACAAAAATGCACTTTGAAGTGATGCACGTGGCTTATCTTGCACATTTTACACGTGGCCAAAAGTGGGAGATGGCAGCAAGGTCCGAGGTAGATCCCATTTTTAGCTCCAACTTGCTTAAGAAGTGCCCTGATATTTACTTGATGGTCATGTCTAATCCTTGCCATTGGAATCCACCGTCTGCATTTTAGCTCTGCATGTCCTCAATTTATTGAAACTCTTGTGCCCTGCACAGCACACATGGGTCTCCCAACAGCCCTTCGTGGGACTACCAGTATTCCCTTGCAGGGAATTCACACGCAGCTGGGTTGCCCTGTGCCGGTCCCCGGCAAGAGCAGAGCATCGGCTTCAGAAGCGCCAGTCCCTGATCTCACAGCTCCAGCAGTGAGAGCACAGCTGCTGCGAAACCAAAACCAAACCAGATGCAGGGTTGTGTCATCTACACAGCAGAGAGAAAGAGGAAGGAGAACTCGGACCTTGCACATTTGAACTTGGACTCCAGCTTGGCTCTGAAAACAAAAGCCAAACAAGCCGCAAGCCCCAGCCAAGCTGCCCTTTGGCTTCTCACTAAACCAGGGTGACTGAGGGGAGCGGGGACGTGCCCCCAGCCCCCAGCCGCTGCCCAGGCAAGCTGCGGAAGGCCATGGCGAAGCAGCAGGAACACGTGAGCCCTTCGGTGTTAAAACTTCTCCCGAGAAGCCTTTCAACCTTCAACCGAGCATCAGCTCATTAGCAATAGGTCAAAGCCACATGGTATTTAACTTTGGATTAAATATCACTCTCGTTCTCAGCGGGAAGGCAGGGCATTAACATATGTCTTGTCGTGTATTTTCCATTCCTGTTACATCTGATTAATTATGCCTCTTTCCGAAATCTTTTCCTTGGTTTTATGTGAAATGAAAACCCTTGTCAACAGGGAGAGGACAAGCCTGAGGACACGGATGGCAGCAGGGGGGGAAACCGTTCTTCCTTCTCCCCAGAGCTCTGCCCTCTCTTTATTCAGACTGCGGCGAAGCCAAGGGAAGGGTTTTCTCTTGGTGGAACGTACCTTACATTTACCTACAGACTTTGCTGATTGCAAGACTTCGTTAACACTAATACAGGCTAAAACCCACAGGTCGTTCCCATACGGACTGGTACTGCTCTCAGTCACAGACTAACAGAACATACCACAGTCATGATATATCGTGACGGTGCGAATACAATGTACTTCCACTTCCAGCTGGCAAAAACAGTTCCCTGGTTTCTCAGTTTTCCATATTTGCCACTTATTTATACATTTGGCAATAAATATCGTTCAGCTTGGTGACAAAATATCCCAAAGCTTTTAAAGCAAATCAAACTGGTTTATCATTCTTCTAGCACAGAAACATTCAAAGCTCATTCACATTATGCTGAAAGCATGTGGGATAATATTTCGATGTTTAAACCGCTGATTTTTCTCCTAGAAAGTTAGCAGTGTTACGGGGGCAGCCGCTGATGTTCACGCAGGACACATTAATGGCCAACTTGATCCGAAGTTATAGCCTCTGATTCAAAGTTGCAATAGCCTCTTAATGAAAACTTGTTGAATGAGACAAATTCATTAATTATTTTCGTTATACCTATACAAACAGATTGGCGTGTTCAGTAATAGCCGAGTGGAGCTTTATAGAGCCAATACAAATACTCCATAGATTATCCAAAAGCACGGGGAGCTGGAGATGTCCGCTTTCGCATTAAAGTGATAAATACAGAGAGAGAAGGCAAACTGCAGCCGTGAGAAACCGAAATCATATCAAACAAAAAGCAAAGCAAGGTCAGGAAGGTTGCAAGCAGCCACCAGCCATTCCCAAACTCACGGGCATCCAGGCACAAGCCCTTTTCGCATTCACCCCGCATGGGGGTTACAGAGGTTTTGCCTCCGCACTGGTCCTCGGTGGGGGATGCTCATTGGTCTCACCTCCTGACTGCCAAAACATAGGCTAGCGCTTCTGTATCTGAGAAAAAAAAAAAAGAAAAGAAAAAAACCCCATGAAACTGGATAAGAACACGGGAAAATGGAATATATAATATACAAGATAAGATATTTTACTATTATTAATACATTAGTTAATACATTATTATATTCATTATGATGCTATATTATGTTTATAATGTTAATATATTATAGATTGTGTATATATGTATACTCAGTAATACCTAAAATATATGTATTATTGCATAATCATCCCTGGGAGTGACTAAGGCCAGGCTGGATGAGGCTGGGAGCAACCTGGGCTTTGGATGGTGTCCCTGCCCATGGCAGGGGGTGGCACTGGTGGGCTTTAAGGTCCCTCCCAGCCCAAACCAGTCAGTGATTCAATGATAAGCAAGGATATCGACTTGGCGGCCGGCACAAAATTGGAAAAACATCATCTGCCAAAAAAATTAACGGTGACATTTTCACCATCAAACGTGCGTGGTAGATTGCGCAGCTTCGCAGCCTCTTCCTCATCATTCCTGCCCTGCCATGCACGTCACGTAACCGCTGCGTGCTCGCAGCAGATTTGACGCACGGCCAGCTGAGCTGTCATGTCCATAACCTCTGTCTGACGAAGTCCATGTTCGTGGTCTGTCTGCAGGCACGTACATGTCAGTTCCAGTGCAGATGCCACTTGAGACTACGGTTCCTCTGTTGTTGATTTTAGAAGTAAACCCTCAACTGAGCCACTTCCATGGGTGTAGCAGTTCCACGCCCATGAACGTCCAATGGATTTGTGCAATGGATTTGTGCATTTTATAATGGTGCTTATTACTCCGGTAAACTGTCAAATGCAGGAGTATCATAAAGATAAAAGTGATTTTTAGGTTGTCAGAAAGTTTATTTCATATTTTTTTCAAACAGACCTTGAAGGAGCAAAAGGATATTCACAGCTGGAGGAGGTAAGAGGGGATTTTCTCCCTGGTAACACACTGCAAGAAATAATATTGAAATTCATAAATGTGAGAGATGGTATTTTATACAAAGTCTATCGCAGCTACGCTCTAGTCTTCAAAAACGTCTGAGGCTGTTAAAGTTTCCCCCTTCATTTTGACTAGAAACCATCCTAGAAGGTCTCTGATTATATTAATGGCTCTCATCTATCACTTAAACACAGAGCCACTTTCTATCATCTCTGTGATCAGGGAGTAAATGAACCTGAGAAAACAACTTTATTTTTGATGTCTTTAATAATTTTGTTATTACTGGGTTCTGATTTTGGCGGTAACTCTGTGATTTACAAGCTGCTGTTCCGGTTAGTGTACATTACCTTAAGCAGCATCCACCAATTTAACAGCTATGGTGGTGTGTACACACACGCCTGCACAAGTTCAGGCAGATGTAGGCGTGTCACGAATGACTTCTACCTGCTAAAAATGAACCTGTTCCTTAAGAAATTAATTCCTTTGGGAAAAACAGCCTTTGTTCCCTGCTAGAGCCCCAGCCCTCCCGGGGGGATGTCTGCAGATGAAGGATGCACATAGCATAAAGATGGGGATGCTTCACCGACAAACGTGCCTCCTCCCCATCGCAGGCCCCCAAGGCACTAATATAAAGTTACTACTAAAAGTCTAAAGAACAGAGGAGAAACGTTAATGACTGAGGCAAAACAGTCAGTTGGGTTACAAAGCACCATAATCACTGTTTAGTTATACCTGTGCATCCACCCCAGCCGTTTGCTGGGGAAGGAGCTTGTGGTTGCTTGCACTGCACACACCATGGGAATTTGGGATGAAGATGCTGCGGTGACACTACTCATCCTACGATGGGCTTCATTCCGTGCAGCAGTGACCGCTTTGGAGCGTCTCCATCGTGCACACAGGTACTGCTGTTGGTTTACACCAATTCCCTTACTCCTGTCCTCTCAGCATCCCTGTCACAGTTTGCTGTCATAACCTGCACAGCAATGAGTCTGGGATGGATGCTGCCCCTCCTCAGGGACTCCTGGCAGAGCCATCCGCAGCCTCCACCACACCCTCAGGGCTTTGCTGTCCCTTCTCCCACCCTACTACAATCTTTAACTCAAATTTGGTGCTAAACCCAGCTGCAGGATGGGCTTTGAGCCTTGCAGTGCAGAAGGGAAGGGTCCACGCCGTCTGCAGCAGCACCTCGCCGTGCCCTGGGCGTGCCGGCCGCAGCAAAGCGGCTCGACAAGGCAGGTTACGCCGCAGTCGGTCCTCGGCAGCACCAGCCAGCGATGGCTGTAAGAGCAGATGGCAAATGTCACCCTTGTCACTGAAGAGCTTCGTACATCCTCCTAGCTGAGAGCTCACGCCTGCACCCCTGCCCTCCTGGAGGTACCCAGCTGAGCAACGCCAGACACGCTCACCAGGGTGTCCTCCTACAGCTCCTGACCACAACTACCATCTCTCATTAATTCATACACAAAATTAGGGGTAAAAGTGTTTTAACAAAGCTGCCAAAACACGTGTTGATACTCAGAAACACCTATGAGTTTTAGCACAAATTAGCATATATATTTTGTAATACAAGCACACACATACAGAAGTGTGTATATATACACATATATATACACACACTTTTCTTTCCCCAAAGCATTCATTTAGCCCCTTAAAGATTGTTGCCCTTTTATAATCCATCTCATTTTCCATCTCAAATTGCCTAACAAAAACTTTACTCATTGTCCACCACATTGTGTTATTTCCCATGCTGGGAGCTCTTCCCCAGTGCCTCCGGGTTGTTTGAGCATGGATCCTTTCCGGGATGCAGACCATGCTCAGTGGGTGTAGTCCTTTTTTGTCACGACCACAGGCTATAATGCATCATCACCTTGGCCAAATGTGTTCTGTCTGCACACACCGAGGGCTTAGAACTGCTCCTCCTGCCTGCTCCCTCATCACGACAACCCAGGCTCCAGCACTTTATGGAACAACTGGGGAGAGGTCTCTTCCTCCCATAACTCCCTTTTTTTCCCTTTTTACACAACCAAAAGGAAATCTCTGACTTGTGAACCTCCTGGGGAATTTCACTACCACACCATTTGCTCACTACAGCCAACACGGCCACAGCAATCACACACAGTTGTGGAGCGTAGAAGGATGGACCAGATGGTTTCTACACCTAGATCACTCCTAGAAGATACTCCTCCAAGCTCTGCTGGAAATCCCTTACAGCAGAAACAAATTGGCAGGCAAAGAAAAGACTCTGCTTCAGTTACAGTTTTGTTATAAACAGACCAAAATGGATAATTTTGCTTGCAAATAAACAAATCCCACATTTCTCAACCACTCCAGGCGACTCGTACAGACCTTGCATTACCTCCAATATACTTTTCGCCTCGCTACATAGGTGGGTCATCTTCGCTGCTGCCTCTCCACCGCTTGTGCACCGAGGAACCAGCCGAACCTCCCCCTCCGAGCCTGAGTCGTGCTGCAGGTGAGCATCCCCGTGCAAATCCATGTCTGGTGGATCCTGAAAGCAGGAGCGGTGACCACATGCCCAGCTGCCTCAGATCAGACGCTTCTGTATCGTATACAACAGGCACTAGTAGTAGCTATACTATCTGTGACAGCTTTGCGTACTACAAAGGCAAATATTCTCATCAAAAGATGATTTACTTAAAGAGAAAGATGTTCCAGAGGAGGAGGAAATGTATTTTGCTTTGTGGCAGAACTATTTTAGGGTCACTGATATGATTTTGTAACACTGAGAACTAAGAAGCTTTCAACAAATAAATAGTATTTCCCATACCCAAACCCTAAGTCTGCACCCCTGAAAGTATCTTTATTAAATCCTGTTTGGTTTATGGCATTTCATTAATTACTGATACACCATATGCAACATAGAGCCTGGTTTTCACAGCAGTAAAATACTTGAGGACAACTAAGCGTGACACCCTGTGAAACACGACCTGCCCAGCACGCAGGGATCAGCTCCCATGTACCCCACTCCTGTGAGGGATCCTCCTCTTACCAGCTTCCTTGGAAACGGGACCAGCCTGCACCTCTGGCAGTCCTTCACCAATTCCCGCTCCGGTTTCTGGGCTGGAAGGAAGACCAAGTATTTGTGGGTGAGTGGGAAGCTCTGCAGCCCTTCCCGGCAGCTCCCAGAGCTCTGCCCTCTGATGCGCTCAGACGTAGCAGGTCCCTTGGCAGCCAAGGGATTTGGGGCCACCAGAGTGCTCTGGAACACAGGGACTATGAAAACAGCAGTTTCTCAAGTTTGAACCTTGGTTAAACCGAGCTCTCCCACTCTTCACTGTTTTCCAAACATCTTTTTTTTTCCCTTCTACATGCCAGTTCCTGCCCAACCAGCTTATCCAGGGAATCTTTTCCGCAGGCTCATACTCCACCTTTTCCAGAGAGCAGTTTTATTTTTCACTCCATCTCCTGATTTACTCTGTATCCCCTTTAAGACCAGTGATACTTGATGCAATGATCTCCGAATTTAAATGCTCGCTCATCTCACCTCACACAACCTATAGAAGCAACTCATTTTCAAAGCCTGTTATTTTCCTTGCACCCTCCAAAGCAGAGTGGCCTAAGACAGAAAGAAAATCATTGCTGTGATGTTTTGTAGGGTCACGACTGAAGTTTCTGGATCTCTTTTTTTTTTTTCCCCCAGTCCCAAAAAATGCAATCTGCTGTTGTGTCCCTAATGCAGATTCCTCATGCGATGCTTTTACTAGAGAGATTAATGTAGACACTCACACAGTTTTGCTGCTTGTCGGAAAGTCAAGATTAATTACTCCTCTAAAGCAACCACATGCCAGAGGTCCATCAGCATCCGTACTCCAGCGGCTGCAGCACTTTGGTGGGAAGACACTGACAGATTCTTTTTTCTCTTTTCTGTTTAATGGCTGAAGTAGCAGCAAAGACTAAGAATTATGTAGATTTACAACATGTTTTGCTACAGAGCACCACACGGTGGGTAAGTCAGCCCTGAGAAACCAGTAGCCTTCCTCCACACAGCAGGGAGAGCCCCGGCTGTGAATGTGCTGTGTGACAGTTTATTAAAACTAAATCTCACACCTGGAGGAGGAATATAAATGCTATTATCTCATCATGCAAATGATTTCCAAAATTTTCTGTCAGTGTCAATTCTAATGATACCTCAGAAGCTGAGGGACAGCAAAGAGTAAAGTGTTGGGCTTGTTCTCATTAAAAAAAGAAAAATAATGCAAATCTCTGTGGGGCAATGGAATAACCACATCCTGTGCCACCTCTGCAGATCCGTGGCTGATCTTCATCACCATCAGTGACACAACCACAGGACAACCTTCCTCTGCAGGAAGCAGAGCGGGTGTCCTGGCAGCATCTGCACCAGGCAGAGGGTTTGGGCTAGAATGTGCCCCTCTGATGTCCCAGCATCTCACTGGGAGCCCATCATCACTGATGTCAGCCCTAGGGATATGATTTTGAGCCTGGCCCAAGGAAGTAGCTGAAAAAAAAGGCAAGAATGCATTTATACCGCTTGTAACCTTCCCTGTTGTGTTGTACCACTGCCCTTGAGCGGACACCCAGTGTGAGCAGAAGGTGCAATCAGGAAAATGAATTAGCACGCTGGGCTGGGAAAAAAAAAAATTAATTAATAGTGACTGGGTGGGGGAAGAAAAAACAAATAATCCCCTATTTTTTTCCAAGGAATTTGAACACTCACAGTCCCTGGTGTCACCCAACCACTCTTCAGCACGTCCAAGGACAAGGCTGTTTAATATGAAACAAGCTCTCTGTAATGCTAGTTTTCCTTAAGTGCTTGTAGTTTTGGGGTGAGGTGCATTAGCACTCCGTACCAGCAGCAGAAAATAGGAGCAAAAGAATATCTCAACCACTGATTAACATATTCACCGCTGAATTTGCTAAAAAACGTGTAAAAGCACCTAAACGTGCTGGTCAGGAGGCTGG
>NW_010273837.1:50941-53310 GCF_000690775.1 Eurypyga helias
TGAACGGCTGCACGGGAGAGGTGTCCCCCCGTTCAGCCCTGCCCTCCTCCACCCCTACAAGCTCTGGACCTTGATGCACAGGGGCAGGAGGGCTACAAGGGGATTTGGCTAATTAATACACATACCCCCCCAACCACAAACACAGCATTTTTGCCAGGGGTACCCACCACACACACTTTACATGCCTGAAAGCAGACAGCATGGCAGTGCCCAACGACATTGTAGTTTAAATATTCTCCCCCTATTAATTTACACTTTCATGCCAAGAGCACTCCGTGCCATCCCAGCAAAGATTATTTCTGGTAACTGAAAGCTCAGCTTTTACTCAACAGATTTGCAGCAATTAAATATCATAACAACAGCACCTCTTTTACATTTCTTACCTAAGGAAATAGCTTTTTTGATCCATATAGCACCTGCTGTCTTATCAGATGGCCCTATAATGAAAAGGAAAAAATATCATTGAAATGATAAAATTATAACCCATAATCTATGTTGATTATTTACTGTAAGATTGTATTTTTCAAATTCACTAATACTGAGAATTTATTTACATCAGAATTATAAAAATAGCAAACAGAATCAGATTTTTTTAAACTTAGAGAATGCTCGTGATCAGCAACGCTATGCTAGCAAGAGTGTTTAAGTGAGATTTTACTCTTTTATCTTCCCCTGTGGGCACTGAGACAGAAATCACTGAGTTTTAGCACGACATTGGAACAAAACCCAGATGCCCAGGGGCTGGGGCTGGCAGGAGTCCGGGGGTCTCCGTCCCACCCTGCTCCCAGTAGGTCCCCACAGCAGGTCACTCGGGGACCTGGTCCAGGAGGGTTTGAGCATCTCTAAGGACAGAGATGCTACAACTTCTCAACACTCACACCTGTTTCAAGAAGATCCTCAAAGAAATCACAAGTGATTCCAAGGACTAAACAGCAAACAGGGGGATGTAGTACCCCACAATATCCCGCTCCCACATCAGCAGCGCATAGCTCCATTCCTAACGTTAAAAAATCTCCATTTTTGGAAAAAAAAAAACATTTCTGTGCCTATATCCAGATTTTGTCCTGTCCCTGGAATCAGGCTCTGCGTTTTCAACCCTCAAGATCTGACAAGTACTCGGCTTCCCACAGCACAGCTCCCTCGGTTCGGCGGATGCTCACCCCAGCCTACCTGTCCTCTGTGCACCCTTTCCAGTGATGGACACTGAACCTTTCAGCACTGCACAGGTGCTGCCACTCTTTTTTTTTTTCCCCCTTTTAAATGTAAATCATGCCCTCTGTACTTCCACAACTCAGAAATAACAGGAACCATATGCTGGTTTAGGGGTTTCCTTCCATTTTAAAATTACTTCTAAGTTGTGACCTTGAAGACCAAGTTTTTGCCTAAGGCAAGGTTTTATTGCCATCTTATCAGCTCCTGAAAATAAAACCTTCACATTATAAAAAGAAACAGACCTTTAATTAACTGTAATGATAGTTCTGGGTACCATTATCACACATTTTAGCTACAATAAAATGCTTTTAAGAGAGTTGACAGCAAGTTCAGCCCATATTTCTCCCTCCTCAGCACCCAGACCTAAGGAAGGAGGCAAGCTCCCGGCTCCCTCCACAAAAAAAACAGAAGTTGGGAACATCTCAGAAGGTTAAGCGGTTGCACTGTGAGTGCTACGTTGGACTCACACAAGCTCATGGGCTGGGGTGATGGAAGGGGCAGCTCCATGGCAAAACTGCTAGAAAACATGGACAAGTTTGGTCAAAGGATCAGGAAAAAAAAAACAAACAACCCTACAATAAATATTTCCTTCAGTATCCTGATGAGAAAATGGCTCTGGGAAGGGCAACCTGTGGCAAGCTCCTCTCTTGTTCACATCTCAGTTCTGTTTTCTCTTCAATAGCTTGCAATAACTCCAGTTTTTATCTCCTGTCCTTTTGGAACAACAGGCTGGGTAGGAATCCCCATCTCACGTCATTCCAGTTACAACCTGAGGTGAAAGAGGCAAACCTCTTGAAAGACCCTTTTCCTGAAAAGTATTCTGACTTCAGGACTTCAGATTTTCACACAATCTGGGCTGAGGGAATGGCTTCCCACTAGCCTTCAGCTTTTTAAACTCCCAATCACATCAGAGTTGGTTTCTCTCCTCCCTCTACATGCATCATCGGAAAGCATCAACCACGCGGCAAAGTCACCACCTGGGAACGCAGCACCCAGTGTGAACAAGGAAGGATCATCACTTTTCCCAGGACCACAGGTTGACGTTGGAAGGCTCCTCAGATGACCAAGGTTATCTGCCCCAACCCAATTCCTCGGTAGTCCAAAAAAAATTTCCTCAAAATACTTCCCGCAGAGAATCATAGAATCACAGATTCATA
>NW_010273838.1:0-42879 GCF_000690775.1 Eurypyga helias
CAGGGACCCGAGTTCGGGCCCGGCTCGGGAGGGTCAGCTTCTTGCGGTTGGGTGGCCCTGCACAGCGGCGGTACTCGGGACACGCGGTGAAAACGCCGCCCTCTGGTTCCAAGATCACACTGAGTTGCTTATATAAACCTATTTTAACTGAAGATTATTTCCATGACACCCCCCGCACCCCCCCGCCCTTCCACTGAGGAGGGGCCCATAAACCCCCACCTCCTTGGCAACACGCCAAGAACTCCACAATTTCTTTCCTTTAGCAGCCTTACCGTCTGGAATACAAATCGGTTTTGACCTAAGCAAACGCTAATTACCCCGTCAGTCGGATATTTGTGTGAAAATTAGTTCAGTTCTACCACTCTCCTCAGAAGCAGCACCACGTAGTAAGTAATAAATTAAATAATTCATGAGGTTTTCGCCCTAAGTATAAAGCAATGAGAAGTGGAAACAAACACTCCGGCAGGATGAAACATGAAATGGGTTAAAGCACGCAGCAGTGCGAATATAAATCAACAGTCTTTCCCGTCATCAGCAAGAAGTCGTGTAATTGCTGCGTAAAAAGCAGATACAACTGTACATAAGTCTGCTGCCTGTGACTGTTAATACCATAATGTATTCTGTTAATGTAAATGTATGCTGTATTATTCACTTCAGTAATGCTAGTGGGATCCAAACAAGGAACTTAATATATTATGTCACCACAAGCGAAATTTAAAAAATCCATTGCAAAAAACCTTATTAATTACTATTACCTGGGGTACTTTAAACTTTCTAAGTAAAATGATACTGTAATCCGTTCTAGACCACAGTATATTCATAGTTCCCTTGCCTTTGTATAGCTCTGTATGCCATTTCTTACCCGTGTTGCATCTCCGTCCTGCTTTATCATATCCATTCCAGGCAGCTGGTTTGGAAAAAGATTGCCTCCCCTCATAGCAGGATCATTAACCTATTGGTAACAAGATATTAAGGAGACACGAATTAAAAAATACGTTTGGAAAAGGGCTGGGAATCAAAAAGAAGCATTATAAACCACTAGCTAGTTGCATACACCAACATCCACTTTTGAGATGATGTCACAACCAAGGAAGCAACAACATAGCTGAGCACCCTTCTTGTGCAGCATGTGCTTGACTCTCAACAGTCTGCTTCACAGTCAACAAGGAGGATTCCATGCCTGATACTGTGGCCCTTGTGCACATTTTATCAAGCAGGATTCATAAATAAGGTCAGTATTATTTGAAGAGGGCATGCCTGCTATGAAAGTCCTGAAAGCAGAACAACCTAACTGTTTTTTTAACGTAACTGGTTTTTTAACCCCAGTGACACACCACTTCTCTGCCTGCAAACCACCTCAGCTTTTTTCCAAAGCCTGATGAGGTAACATGCAGGCTGAATTACACCAACTACTGACTTAATTTTAATAACACTTATTTTTCTGCTTGTAAGCAATGGGAGAAAAATAGCATTACATGGGAAAACGTGGAGCGGCATGCTTTCCTAGAGGGACGGTCTCCACAATTTTCTGAACACAGCCAGGGGAAAGCACTGAAGCCGTGTGTGTCTGCACAACCAAAGGGTCTGTCATGCTTAGTTATGTGGAAAGAGTAATTTACAGCTTTGCTTTCTTAATCAAAGGATTAATCTCACCGATTAGGGACTGGTGCAAAATACAAAACACAGCCCTTCAGCAAGGTTCTGAAATATTAGAAAACCCAGATTTCCTTAGAAGTTTTACAGGGAAAGAAACCCCTTCCTAGGGAGTCTTTGTTGGCTCGGTTCCCTGTGTTACTTCCCTTAGACTAGACGGATGTGATAATAGTAAAGATATGCCCCTCCAGATTTTGCTGAAAGGAAAAAGACGTTTTCTGTGTCACCTGCCCTTGAGGAGACTCATGTTGCCAAGGAGAGGAGATTCTGCCACTGCACTACCTCACTTCAGCTACAGCAACCTGCTGCAGCAAGGGGGAATACTCTCTTGAATTTACCACACCCAAGTCTTCTCATTACAGGTCCTCATGGCTGCTGTTTCTGTTGCTATCCACCGACTTCACCAAACGTCACAATGCTAAATGCAATCACACGCAACCACCTGAAAAAGTGGTTTCAAAAGGTGCCGGAGATAAGACTGTGGTTTGCTAGGGAAGGTCAAAAACTTAAAACTTACCGTCTTCTGAAGTCAGGTCAGGTGGTGTTATCAGATATGAAATCTGACTAAAACAAGCCAGATGATGTTTTACAACTCCTTTGCAATTAAGCACATTGACACTGCCTCCTGCTAGTAACGCAGAATTATATATAAGGTGTCTAATAAGGAAAGTTTCCTATCACTCCAAAGCTCCTCTCATCCAGTATGCTGAATAAAATCAAAATACTCAAGATAACTCTTGGTAGATGCCATAATAATTTTGGCCTGGGCAGTACCGCCCTACGCAGATTAATAAACATCTACTCTGAGTGGACATCGAGACAAGGGTTTATTTCATATTTGCATATTTCATATTTGCATATTTCGTATGTGGGAGAAGAAATGTCTCTTCTCTCGTGTAGGCTTCAAATTGCTTCTCCAACAGTTCAGTAAAAAACACGGATCCATGATGCAAAATAAGTGACAGGCAAAAACATGGCAACAGTCCATTGTGCAAACACAGTGAGTTGTGTGAACGGTGCAACACTGGGAAGGTTTAGACTTTCTCCGTGTCTGGGGAAGCTCTTTTGGATAGAAGGAACCTGCAGACCTGGCAGCTAGCATTTCAGCATTCCTGACACACTAGTAAGAGCAGCCTGAAGAGCTTTAATGTAATTATAAGGGAGAAGATGATAATCAGACAAGGTCTGATCCCTCAAGTACATAGAAGAGTCTAGTCTCTAGGTATCATAAATAGCAAGCCCATTTTGGGCATAATCTTCATTTTTTTACTTGGAGCCTAGGTGGTAAACAAGAGAAGTTGGAGATACACCAGTATGAGCAGATAAACACCAAACTCTGTATTTCTGAGCTCTGGTTACGTCTGTGTGATACAAGATAGTGCCACAAAGACACAGGATAGAGATCCAAACAAACCTGTTTTATACCAAAGATACAAAAAAGGTACTTGTTTCTTACTAGGTAAATAAGCCTAAGCACAGCTTTTTACTAACAGGCAATACATATTGCTTCCAAAACAAAAAACGTGATTTTTTTTTTTTCTAAGAGCTGGAAGACATTACGACGTAACCACTGTTAGTCACTGTGGTTAGAAAGAGTTGAGCATGTCAAGTTAAAATTATGCAAAATGCAAAAAAAAAAAAAAGGCATTGAATAAGTAAGTAAAGTGTAGGTGACAGTAAAAAAAAAAAAAGAAAAAAGAGAATGAATGAAATGGCAACAGTCAGCAGAATTAGAAAATGTAGTAATTTTGAAAATCACCAGTTCGAAGAAAAAGTTCAGCATGGCCTAGGTCAATTGGTAAATAAAGATGCCAAATGGCAAAAGATGATGTGCTGAAAACAGGAAACAAATAATCAATTTTAATATTCAAATACACATTTTTATTTATTCGTGTGTCTCAGAAAACGTGAAGCAGCACAGCAAACATTCCTGAGGCCTAAAAGGCACCGTCTTGTGGCCCAGAAGTGGCCTCTCAGGTGTCAGCTGGCCACCTCTGACCCAGACGAACCATAAAGCATTTGCGTGCAGAGTTTGCAGATAGCATGGCACTGGGGCGGGAAAGCAGGAGGAAAACAGGTTACTGAGAACGAGCCACAGCACTTTGGTTGAAGAGATTCAGTCGAAGAAACGCAGCGTGATGTAGACGAAAGGAAGGCCGTACATTTGGGAACAAAGAATGCAGGTTTCACCACTGCAGAATGTGCTGAGGAGGATTTGGGGCTCATCGTACGGGTTTCAGTATGTGCCCTCCAGCCCGGCACTGTCACAAACAGAGCCAAGGCAACCCATGGATTGAAAGAGAAATTACAAGCGGAACTCGACCCTGCACAGCTTTGGCGCAGTGTTAAATCACTGTCTCCGGTTACTCTGTTCACGCTTCTAGAAGGAGTTTACAACAGCGGAGCTTAAAGTAGATCCACAAAAGGGGCTGATGGGCTGAAAAACAAATGTTGAGATGGATAAAGAACCTCAGCCTGTCCAGCTTACTGGAAGTTACATAAATGCTATCTTGAAACAAGATCTTGTAGTCCAACAGGAAGGAAAAGCAGTGCGACAACTGTGCCAGTGGAAAGAGTAGCCTGCGTGGAAATCTGAAATAAAACCAGATCTCTTTCTATAATGCACGTTTCTCAATTCAGGTTCCAGGGGAAAACCATACAGCATGGGCATGCTGAGAAATCAGACTGGGCTGTCATCTTCAAGTCCCCACTCCTTTCGTTTTTGGTTTTGCTATTGTTTTACTACATTAAATGTGTGCAACAGTATGCACTTGGGAACTAATCATAATAAAAACCTCTGCTATAATTGGGCTTAGCAACTGGGAATATCAGAGAAGGTGACAGATTTGGGAGTATCAAAATTACTTCAGGTCACCAGTATGTGGCAGCTGTAAAAGACAAATGTGATCTGGGGCTATATCTGTCAGAGTATTCCAAGAGAAATGGGGAAGAACTAGTGTTATGCACATGACTCCGATGCTTAGGAAATACTGATTCAAAGTGGAACAGGTGCAGAAAAGGAAAGGGAATTCAAAGCCTACCAGAAGAGGCTGAAACACTGTCGCTTGCTTAACTATCAAGAAAAACCCCAAGGAACCCAAACTGAAACAAACCAACAACCTGAAAACAATAAAAAAAAAACCATGTTGATAGAATGGCTTTTGCTAAAATACAGGAAGAGAAAAGAGCTATTTAAGCTAAAGGACAATATTGGAAAGTAAATCTTTGTTATCAGATTTAGGCTGCAAAAAGGGCATATACTAACAAGCCAATAATATAACCAGTTTTAAACTGGAACATTATGGTCTCAGAGAAGAAGCTTACAATATCGTCCACCATAGCAGGAGATGCTGCCTGAAGACACAAGAGGTACTTTGCTGTCAATATTTCTAAGAAAAGTCCATCATTTCAAGTCTGTGTTTTAAATAAGCTCTGAAACAAACATATGAACCTCTTAATTAAGAAGACTTGTTTGTCAAAGACTTACTAATGTACTGTGTGAGTTTGATTGCAGGTCGACCAACGGAAATGTTATTTTCCTTATTTCAGACACCTTAAGTGGCAGTCTCAAACAAAACCCGAGCGTGTAAACCTCCTCTCAGCAGAAAAGAACAGGTTACTTAACTATCGATTCAGCAACCTACTTTATATGCACCCCATTACAAAAAGTGTGGGTTTGTGCTCGTGACGGTGCCAGATTGATAGTTCTGGAAGTTGACTGCCTATTGTCTGGTACAACAAACACAGTGGCAGTAGAAGCATCTTCCACACACTGCCCACGCCAGCATCTTTCACTCATACCTCTAGGAAACAGCCCTAGCCCATTCAGCCCTAGCCTCCACCGCTGAGAAAATTAGCAAGGACACTGGTGACCAGCAACTGTCCTACGGAAACTTACCTACTGAGAGCAGCAGCTAGATCAGCACACACTTTCCACGAAGTCCAGGAGCAACTACGTGACATGTGCTAGTTGTAGTGGCTACAAAATGGGAAATTTAGGTGCAAAAAGTGCTCTCTACCTCATCGGTCACCTTGGTTATGTGAGTGCAGAGCTAAAAACGAAGCCTTTTTTAACATTATCATTTCTCAAGTAAAAGAAACATAATGGCTTACAGCAGTTACAGCCCAACGCAGCGGACCTGGAAAACTACTGGAAGTCAAAGCAAATCCTCTAGCTGTCATCTCACGTCCTTAAGTTCTCACCTGCTCAGGACCCATGGAGGACAACCCTGATGTAGGCACAGAGGTCGCTGAGGTCATGCTGATCTGCCCTGTCATCTGGTTCATGTTGTTCATACCACTTGTGTTGGTTGCCATGGATACACTGATGTTCATGTTATTACTGTACATGCTGGTGCTTGCTTGCTGCCCAAAATGTGGTGGGGACTGTTGTGAAAACATGCTACAGCAAGGAATGGAAAAAGCAATGTGTCAGAATGCTGAAGCCACTAAGAAACTACACTCTTTTCAATACAGATTTAGCTAGAATTTGTATATACTGTCATTTATTCCAACTTCAAAGGAGAAACTAGTTTTCAGCTACATTAATGCCTAAGGAATAGATATTCAAAATTTAAGGTCCCATGTCTGTGCACAAAAATGCATGCCTTTGCGTGTGAAACTATGGCAGAGTGCAAATCTGTTATGCGTGTGCAGTAACAGCCAGTTAGCTGTCTAAATGGGCTTTGTATGCATTTTAAATATGTTTGGGAAAGTAATTTTTGGAGGGAAAGGAAAACACCTTCTTCTCCCTCCAGTGCTAGCCCAGCATAGGACTGTTCAGCTGAAACTGGATCTGGTCTAATAAGCTTTCTGTTTGGAGAAGAGGCTACTTGCACGTGTGAATACCAGATTTGCACATCCAGTCATGGCAAGTGGGCTCACAAATATAGACATGCAATTGTGCAGAAACTTATTTAAGGAGTCTTAGCATCAGGTTTTGAAAATGTGGCACTGTAAGAAACAACGTAAAGTCTAAGACAATTGCCCTCTGTCTTCCTTTAAAGCCATTTCAGCACAACTTAAGGACAAGTAACTGCAGAAGGTCTCATCCCAGTTTTCATTCAAAGTCAAGTGCTTTCCGGATTGTATCTTCCTTCCCGTTACGCTGGAAGTCACGAGAGAGACTTTTTTACATTTCCTAAAATGCACTTCACTACTTTCATACAGGTCTTTTGTACCCTCTGAGCAGAATCCAACAGTCAGTGACGGAATCCTTACTGACACCGTCTGTTTAGATGATCTGCATCAGACTGAAACACTGCGGCAGGGCTGCTGTGTGTCAGCTGGCAGGAGATAACCACCTCCGTATCAATGGCTGACTTTTACTTCCCTGTGAAGCACTGCTCCCACGGCTGAGGCAATCTTGCGGCGTTAACGCTCAACCTTGCACTTGGGCACTCCATTAGGCTACTGCTGCGCCCTGGTGAGCCTTGGTGGAGTGCGACGGCATTCCGGGCACAGGACCAAACTTGGAAAATCCCACCATTCTCTTCCTTCCAATTCCACGTCTTTTCAGGCCACCTAACCCCATTTTTAAATTGTTATCTGGGTGGTTGAAAAAGTACACTGCAGAGCATTGTGAATACTCAGTGGCTTGTGTAAACGCATTTGACAAGTCTCTGCTGTAGAGCTGCGGTTTAGCCAACCATCAGTCTCACCGAGCTGCTCCTGCTGCTCTTCCAGCAGAAGCCACGACAGCGGTAGCTGTGCCTCCTGCAGATGCTTCAGGAAGGCAGTGAGGAGGAGGGATGGACAAGGATGAGGATAAGAGGGAAATCAGTTGCTTTAAGGGGAACTCGACTCGGATCAGCCTTGTCACTGAAATCATGGTGTTTTGGGTTTATTAATTCTTTGTTAAAAAGATTTGTTGTTGGGCTGGGGTAGTGAGAGCGTGAGAACTTCCGGACGACAAAACCACTGTGTTAGGGACAATTGTGTGCACCCCGGTGTCAAGTGATACAGGGCTGTACACCAACCTGATAACTCTTCCTCTCTTCCACCGAAAAGCACGGATCAGTGCCATCTGGAAGTTCCTTGCTGCCTACTGATAGCGCTCAACCTCCAACCCATTCAACGTGGGCAGACTGACCGTCAGAGCCGTACCAACGGGGACACGGGCCTCAACTGAAAAGGTGACGGCATGCAGGAGGCACGCTACAACGCTCTCAGAGGATGACAGTTGTTTGCTGACCTCCAGGATGTGCAAGCACTAATGGATTGAACCTGGTTGCACTCCGGCGTTTAAAGTGGGAGGTGATATCCCGTCACCGCAATTCCAGAGCGGTAGGGAATGCACAGGCTCTGACTCAGCTGATCCAGCCACGTGGCAAGCAGTGTGGGAGCACAACATGAAAACCGTGTGCAGAAGAAATGCATCCCCACAAATGCGGGGGGCTGGAGTTCGCTGTGCAGCAGAGGTGCTTTGGAAGGACGCACGGTCTTTTATCAGGTACCACAGGCAGAGCAATGCCCTGTGTGGATGCAGGTCTTTTAGCAGTCACTTTGCCTTGTATGGAGACAGAATTTAAACCGACGCGTCAAGCCCAGTTGAAAAGAAATCTCTTTTAGGATGGATAGTTAACCACCAACAAACAAAGCAGCAAACTGTTCCATAAAACCACCCCGTAAATAAGTGTAGACCATAAATGACCCTATTACTCTGTGTGTTCATTTTGGGTTTGTTCTGGATTTACCTGTTTCCACCCATATTCCCTTGTGCCCACCCATTCATCTCCGTGGAGGACTGATAGGCAGGATTAGCCTGAGACTGCTGAATCATGGGGCTTTGAGTATGAGCCAGTCTTGGGGACATCAGTGGACTCTGAGGAGTGGTGGCCCCTGTGAAGCCTGGATCGGGCTGCTGACTAATACCTGAAGAAGAAAATGAGAAATTTAGCCACCGTACATTCAAAGTTAAAACAAGCCAAAAGCTCATACCTGCAGACATATCTTTACACAGCCCTATTTATGTCATCTGGAACCTATAACCTGGTGTCTTACTGTGGGATGTAAATTAAAAGCAAAACATCATCAACTAATACTGTATGTAACACTTCAAAAAAAATCATCTTGGCTACCTCTGTGTCCTAATCACTCAAGTGGTCTCTCCCCTCTACGGACCCGAAGATAAACACTGATAAGTGACTCCCCCAACCTCGAAACTGCATTAAAAACAACAAATAAAGCATATTGCTTCTGTCTATAAACCCATCCTGGGGAAAGCTATGCATGACCCATTTTCTGCACAGCACCCCCTTTTAACATTAAGGCTATAATTTTCAATTTTTTTCTTAAGTTCCTAGAACCTGAGAATCTCTGTTTCTGTGTACCTGCAAAAAACAGGCAACGACGTTTTGTGCAAACATTTAATGATTTTGTAAAATCAAAAAATTAAATTAGCTTTTCTTTGCATCCAGATAAGTTGTAAAATGCCAAGTCTGTGCAGAAGTTTTGTTTTAAACCAAGTCACTTCGGTCTTGTTTAAGTTCATCACGAACACCATACTCGACAGAAACAAGCCGCTCTTAATGCTGGGGTAAGAACCAGGTGGTATGAAGCCTATTCTCATATTCACTGTTGGCATGACTTAACTTCTCTATATCATAAAATGGCAGTAACAATTCTCTTCATTTTCATAAAGCAATTACAAATCCGTGGAGGGACAGCACTATTATGATTTAGAAACTGGGGTAATGGATAACAGATCAGTAAGAGCAGACAGCAAATTTAGAATCAGATGGACATAATTTGTTTTATCAGCAGAACTTGCACGTAATGTATTATTTAATATAATTGTAATATAACTTACACAGTACTTATAAATAAAGAAGCTGTATGACAATAACTGGAGATGACTGCCCTATGCACCCGCAGAACAAAGTGGTATGCAGCTTTGTAAAGCATACTAACAAAACAGTGTTAATTATCATATGACTCACAGGTTTAAGGACAGGGAAGGGAATGCTTCACCTGAAACTAATTCATATTATTTAAATTCAATAGCTAGTTATTAATTTTATATTATCATGTGCACATGAATTCTCCCTCTGGCGAATAATGTCTGATATTTAAGCAATATCTCATTATCAAAATTAAAAACAATTATGTACACCTTTGCTTCTGGTCACTTTATGCTGTTTGCCAACGTCAATTCACACCTTTTTCTCCATTTGCACTTTTATTACAGATATCTGTTTGTTTTGTTCAGTCAAAATTCAGGACCCATCAAGCCAACGCACACACATACTCATGTGTGCATACGCACTTTTATCTGCGTGTATCTATATACCTATCAACACACATATCACACTGCTGCTGCTGCTCAAAACCAGAGCGGTGCTTGGAGAATACATGGTACTAGACCCAGAAGTGTGGAAGGACACCCAAGGGACCCAAACCTCCATGTTTCCTATCGTTCCCAGGCAGCCAGGCAAGGGGCTATGTGAGGGGGAGCTTGGACCAGTCACTGTGGGGAACACGGCAGAGTAAAGGACTGCCAAAATGCACTGGGGGGGTGGAACCAGTACCGTAGTTTGGAGGAAACGGAAACTGCTGCGCGTTCGCCTGCGGGATCCGCGGATTGCTCATGGTTGCTGGTATGCCACCGGCGGCCACCATGCTGGGCGTCATGCTCAAGCCCTGCCCGCGCATCATCAGCGTCCGCTGCTGCACCTGCTGCTGCTGCTGCTGCTGCATCTTCTTGAGGAGCCTGGTGTAGCCCGTGGCATGCCGCTGCGATCTGCGCATTGATGGGGCCCTGCAGGGAAAACCACCGCCGCTTGTCAGTAACCCCACGACCTGACCAGTGGAGGCATCTCCACTGGAGCAATCTGGAAGATCCCAGCTCTTCCCCACCCCCAACTAGTATTAAATGGGAGAAAATGATCCTATTAATACTTCTGCTGGGAAAGACTTCCAACAGTGCAAGAGTCAGTAACTGAAATAATAGCAGTCTTTAATGTTGCAGCGATTTGTAATTGCAAATAGGGTTGGCTCATTAAAAAAAAAAATGCTTCTTTAGATAATGAGAAGCTTGGTAAAAAATGCAATTATATGATATCTCTAGTAAACGACCATCCACCCCATGTAAATATGGGAAAGACTCTCAGCAATGAAACACTAAAATACTTACCATCCAGACTGCATTATTCATATTCAAGCTTTAGAATTTATTTTATTTACCATACAGCATTACTACTGCAGTTAATTTGGGGGAGAAAGAAGGAAACAAGTGATTTTCTTTTTTTAAGTACGATTTCTCTCACCTGTGTTGGCACTCCAGGTCTCAAAGACAGATTCATATTGGAGACACTGCTGATCTGATTTATCAGTGGCTGCCGATTCTAAAGGGACAAAACCAAACACAACAAACCACAAAAAACCCAAACGTTTTTAGAAGGAAAAAAAGAAAAGGGAAATTGTACACACAGACATATATACTTCCTGACTAGCTGGCTTGAGAACCTAGTTTTACATATTCAAGCAGGGACAAGTTTTCCTGCTCAATGCCTGTTACTATTCAAAGAATTCTGTTTCTTAAGGAGATACTACACCATGCACATAACAACACAGGCACTAAGCTGTTTACCAAACATGCTGGTTTATAGTTCCTGCCCTTTTTGAGTTTAGGACTGGAATGTTGAGGTTTACTCTGAATTAGACCCTATCCTGATGTTTGAAGGCAGAAACGACCTTTCCTCCTCCATCAGAAGAGCATTAATATCTTATTTATAGGACTACACACCTATAAATTTAGAAATGAAACAGGAAACAACAACTTCAAATGATCCTTAGAGGCAGACCAAGGCCAAGGGAAAAAAAAGACGTAGGTAACGAGCAGCAGTAAAAGCATTTGGATTGCTGGAAGAGGCGAGAGGTAACAAACAGAAAAGGACCTGTATAACAAAGGGCACCATGGTAGCCTTGCTCAAAGAATTAGTGAAGCCTAGGCTAAAATACAAGGCATATTCTTGCACAACATTATAGAAAGAATAATGGAAATATGCAGAAAAGATAAAAACCAAAGAGAACATGCAAGGCAGTGCTGTGGCAAAACTCATTATGGCTAGTGTTTTTAGTTAGAAAGTGGAATTAGACTACAATAAAACAGGGTGCACCGTTTAGACCTGGTCTGTTTGGCTCAAGCTGGCAGTCAGTAGGGCCGCGTGAAGCCGGGCATGGGAGGGGATGTACCTGCTGTGCCTGGAGCCTGTGCTGCAGCTGGAGCCGCAGCTGGTTTGGCTGGTTCTGCACAATGCCCGCGGGCCGGAGGCCGGGCCGGGGCTGCATGCGCAGGGCTGCATACCCCGGGCGCTGCCCCATGGGGTGGAAGCTGGGGTCCTGCATGGGCGCGTAGCTGCCCTGCGCCATCTGAGCCTGCGCCGCGTACTGCTGGGAGAACACCGGCGCCTTCTGCTCCATCAGGATGCTCGACTCCTGGCTGGAAAAGGTCTCTGGGTCGACAGCTTGGCTCTGCAGAAACATGCGATGGGAATAGTTGGCAGGACATGGCTTTTCATGGGATTATACGAGACTCATACAGCCACTCTGCTAAACCACCCTTCCAGGATGTGAACGTTTTTCAAAAGAAAGCTACATACATTTGCTTTACTTAAATATGAAACTTAAAAATAAATAGAATGGTATTTTTGAGTGTCAAAACATCTTCATGGAGAAAAATTCCCCCTCTCTCTTCTTTTTTCTAAAAAACAAAGACCCATAATCTCTGTCATGTTCTATCATAGCTATTGTATCATTCTGATAACGAAAAAAACCCTGAAATGACAAATGCTGTATCAAAATCTGCAAATGAAGTGATGCCAGCGTATTTTTGCCATTGAATCCGAGATAAATTGAAAGATGTTACAAATGAATAAGGCTAAGAAAGCAGATTTTTATCAGTATCTTTAAACAAAATAATGACTTCAAATAAAGATGCCTAAAACTATTAGAGAAGCTAATGTGAACAGAGTGCCTAATTTTTTCCAGGCACTTTCGCACAAACTGATTACCCATTAGCATAAAAAAGCTAACACAATTCTAACTCCATTCTAGATACTCCTCTAATATTTTCTCTAGCCAGAATAATTTTACATCTTATTCCACACTGACTTGGAAATCAAGTTAATCTAAATTTCACTGCCCTCATGAAAGAAAGACTTCAAGCTCCTATAAAATATTCGATGGATATTTTATAAAACATGTTCTAAAATGCAACAGCTCTCTTATCTGCAAAATTCTTGAACTATTTCCTCTGAGATATTAATTAAATATAAATATATTTACCTCTTACTTTGAAATAAAACATTATTCATGCTTTTTTGGTGGTGGCATTCCAAAAGCTATGTAATATTGCGTGCAAGTTTCACACTGCAAATTTGAAGTTCACCAATAAATTATATCTCCAGCTTAACACCTCACTGAGTTCTGTGTTGTACCAAATAGACTTGGAGATAGTGTTCTCATGTTCAAAGCAGGATTTCATTGGTCCTACTTCCTATCTAAAATGCAGAGCTAGTTCAGAAGTTATGCTCAGAATGCAGATGAGTGCTGGGAAATGAAATGAGTATTCTAGGCTCCACTGAGAATATTAAATCATTATAGACACGAACATCAAGAACTAACTTTCCCCCAAAATTTTTTTTTTTTTAAACCACTTTTTTTTTCCACCATAGGATGGACAGGAATCAACTGGAAGCCAACAAACACAACTAGTAAGTAAACAGATGAAAAAGAATAGAACAATTTCATGCTGCAAAGTTTAGGGAGCATGTGTGTGATTAAAAAAAGAAATAATTACAGTTTTTGGTCCTTGGAATGAAATCAGCTGCTTCAGGTGAAACTCATCCCTTAACACACATCAATCAACTAAGGGAAAAACTACGGGTGAAATGAGACATTACAGGTTTGCTCATCCAAAAGCTCCTTGCCCCCATCACAGAACGGTCTTGATCGTGTTCCGCTGTTATGTCCTCACGTTCTTTTTCGGTTCTTTCCAATACCCTGCTGCTGGCTGTGATCACAGAATCCCAGAATGGTTTAGGTTGGAAGGGCCCTTAAAGACCATCTAGTTCCAACTCCCCTGCCATGGGCAGGGACACCTTCTACTCGACCAGGATCTTACCTTTCTGCCACACAGACTCGTTCCTCTGACCACAAGGTGAGGAGAAGCCTGTTAATTTTTTGATTTTGGTCAGGTTTGTTGCATACAGTAAAATAGTTCAGCCCAGGTCAGAAGGAGAGCTAGGTGAGGGTGGCAGGGGAGAGGAAGGAAGGCTAAACCTGGGGCTCAAGGAAGGTTTTCAGGTGGCTTCGAGCCGTTAGATGGACTCCCACTAAAAGATGTAACTCCATCCTGGCCTGCAAGAAGTGTTTTATAATCTTCTTCAACACACATTTTACCTCTGCTTTGACATCATATCCTTTAAATGTAGTACCTAAAACGACCAACGCAATGCCCAGTATACCTGGCTAACTAGTTCTGGTATTCCTAGAGCCCTGTCGATTTCTTCTAAGCCATCAAAATTCCTTAATGCCATGTAAAGCTGATCCAGGAGAGCGCCCTCATCACTTGGTGACTCTGATGAAGGATGATTACACAAGAGATCATCTGGTGAGCTGCCAAACGGTTGCCTGTGAAAACATGAACACAGCGTTGGTAAACAGCTGCTGAAAAACAAGAAATAATATCAGAGGATTAGTTCTCAAATTGAACTAACAAGTGGAGACAGAAATTATTTTAATTGCTGCCAATTTTGTTTAGAAAATGATTCCAGATGAAAGTTATGCTACCCAAACAAATCACAGTGTGATTAAAGCCTGTCAAGACCCTACAAGCACGGTGTGTCCGCCAAGTAAGTACACCAATGGTGGGCTCGAGTGCTGAGTTCGTATCACAGGGTAACGGCGGAGAAGAGAAGTCAGTATATAGAATGTAGTTGCTGAATGCAGAAGGCTAAATAAAAACTACTTGTAACTTTGAATTTTGGATCTTAGATTAAGTATACTATCACAAGTAGAACAAGAACCCATTTCCTTAACTGGCTTTCTACCTAAGCAAGCCAAAGAGGCCACAGAGGTGTCCGGGGGTTGTCTGAGCTCGTGCAAATCAGACATCTGGAAGAGCTGGCCAGAAGCATGACAGGGAGAAAGGACATTTCCCTTTTTGTTTGTAGCAAAACACTGCATCAGCTCAACCCAGCCTATGGAACTGCACACTTGGGTACCAGTTTATGCACTTGGTTACGTGGCTCAGAAGGGCGTCGATAAGGAGTTGATACTGACAGGCAGAATGTGCTGGCTCTGTAAATCCTGCTTACCTCACCCCTGAATTTGTATGCAAAGCACACTCACAGTTACAAAGGCAGAATAAAGGTTTATTCCAAACCCAAAGGACAAAACTTACTGAGAAACAAACCAAATCTGAAATAGCTCCTTATCTCCAGCCAAATGACATATTTTTGTTTTGGAGAGTTCACACATGCCCTACTTCACGCACAATACTACGAGACTACAACAGAAAATATAAAGAGCAAAGCATTCTGCAAGCAAGGGCAGCTTCTATATGCACATCATGGCAGAATCTCATCTCAGAAAATTACTCAGAGACAAGAAAAGCTGTCACACATGGAGGGAGGAAACAGCACTGTATGTGAACCCTTTTTACATGTCTGTTTGGAAAAACAAAGAAACATGTTTGTGTAGTTAGTTTACATAATGAGATATATGGTTGCCATGGAAGTCTAATCTCTGTGTCAAAGCTAAGCAGAAGGAAAGAGCTGCATCGCCAGGCTATGCACCTAAAAACCAAAGGGAGGCATGCAGGAAAACTAACAAAAACATGTTCTTTTTAATTAGAACCTGGACTGTAAAAATAAAAATAAGGATATATATGACATACCTTTAAAACATTGTAAAGTATTAATCAATCTCATATATAGCAAAGTTACTATAACTCTCACAGATTAAATTATAAATCAGTAAAACAGAAGAGAAAAAAAATCCTTTGAATCAAATTGCTTGCAAACTTGAAAGATGATTTATAAGAAGGGATCTGTGATCTGGAAAAATAAGTCAAAAAACCTCTGTCAAGTTGTAACTGGGCATGAATCATAGAATGGCTTGGGTTGGAAGGGACCTTAAAGACCATCTAGTTCCAACCCCCCTGCCATGGGCAGGGACACCTTCCACTAGACCAGGGTGCTCAAAGCCTCATCCAACCTGGCCTTGAATATATCCTATATAAATACATATAAAGCAAAGTTTAAAACATTTGTCAAATTCTGTATGTTAAGCAATGACAATTACTTTGGATTTTTTTCCCTATTTCTTTTATATACCACAATGATAATGTTTAATTTTTCTCTATGCGAATTATTTCCACTCACCATTTAACTTATCTCAAATTTAATACTCATGAAAATAATTAATTATAAAAATACAAATCCCAGGGATTAATAAAATAAGAAGTGGCAGCACCAAGCAATTCCGAATCTCTGGATGTAAATGATCAAAATCTGATTACTTTCAGATGTGAAGCAATGGGATTTTTTTTCACCATCTTCAGCTACAAGGAAATTATGAGAAATGCAGAGGTAACAAAACGGAAGAACTACCTGCCTGGCCTGACGACCAAACATGGCCTTGCATTTCATTTTACAGTGCCTTTTTTAAAGTGAATGTTAAAGTTACGTGAACAGTGCTTTTGGCATATGAACACCGGGGGAGAATTAGCAACAGTAAACATCTTGTAAAGCATGAAAAAGTTAGAAAAGTAACAGAAAATGCCACACTTAAATTGACATATAATATTCTCAGACACCCTTTCATAATGAAAATTAAGAGAATGTGGTCAGAAGATTAAACCTTTCTTCAAACACAACTTTTTTCCAACTGCTTCCCCTTAATTTTCTCTTCACCACTCCCCCCATTTACTACTGAAAATATCCCAATTTACACAATTCAAAGCATTTCAACGTTTTGCACTTATTTGTCCCTTCTGTATCACTTATACAGTCCATATACATGTATACATATTGTTTCTCTAATGTAAGCTGCAAATGTTTTGGAGAAGGCATGGCTCTTTTTTAAGAAGTGTAAACTGCTTCTCACAGTTATGGCATTATTTAGGCATCTTAATAATGAACAAAGTGAATACATTACATAAAAGTTAATAAACTGTGATCAAACGGCGGTTCTGGACACCTGAGAAGGAGCTCACTTCAGGGAAGAGGCAGCTCTC
Source organism: Eurypyga helias (assembly GCF_000690775.1). Classification (NCBI taxonomy): domain Eukaryota; kingdom Metazoa; phylum Chordata; class Aves; order Eurypygiformes; family Eurypygidae; genus Eurypyga; species Eurypyga helias. The sequence goes on from NW_010273838.1 coordinate 16,895, forward strand.
CCTTTCCCTTTATCTTGCTTTCCTCGCCTTTTCAGAATTTAGGTCAATTAAAAAACCCCAAACAAACCAGAAGTTAACAATGTCCTGCACTACTTAAAACGCTACCCCGCCGCGGGAAAGGACAGCTACGTTCTAATTACAACGGCTCTGGCATTTTTCCACGTTTGGTTTTGAGTATAACTGTTAACAATAAAACCAGCAAAACCAGACAGAATCACGCCCATATTAATGCTCGAGAGGCAAAAATGGTGCAACTACCTGAAGCACCGGCAGCGTTCGCTGTGATCCAGAACTTCCAATTCTTCCAAATGGTAGAGAGAGCATTTACAACTAGCACTGCGATAAGTACACATTTCACGACTATAAAATACTGCAAGCATTAAATAGACATACATTTGGTGAATATTTTACGCAGGGCTGTGTTTCCATAAGGCGTATAAAACACAGGCCTGTAAAACCTCTCGGTGTTTTGATGCGATGAGTGAGACTCACCTGTTCTGACTGCCAAAAGTTGACTGATCTATAGGCAAGATGCTGTCTGGCCATGGTGCGGTCTGATTGGGAGGTGCCTGTTGTTGGCTATACTGAGGTCCTGCTATGTTCATCTCCAATTCGGATGGCCCTAATAAAGGAGAAATAACCACATAACTTTTGTGAAAAGAATCTACTTTCTTCTTAATTCTTTCCACTGAATCACCTATTTACAGTAGAGGCAAACAAGGCTTTTAAGACTTCAGTAATTAAAAGCATCATGATTATTTTGTTAAAAATGGCTTTTCAATTTTGAGAAAATAAGAACTTCGAAAATGGTTCAAAACCATAAACCAGCAGATATGACATCATAGATGCAAAAAATCAGTAAGATAAGCATAAGGACGGTATATAGAGTCAATATCCTAGCGTACATGCTTTAAAAGTGACCAAGAAGAATGATAATGTTCCCAGCATTTCGTCTCAAAACCCTCCCCAGAGTCTGTAATAAACAAGAGCAACTTCATTCCCTCTTTCTTTGGCCACATCACTGAGGAGCTAGAGAGCGGCAGGAATTCTTCATATCAACACATGCATTAAAAGTCAGTGTTTTACACACCTTCCTTCCCACTTCCAAAGGAAACTTTCACTGTGGAATATGGTTCTCATCAAATCTATAACTGAGGGGAAGGGTTGGGGGTTTCTTTACTTTTGTTTTTTTGTTTTTTTCTGCTTCATCTTTGACAATCCAGTGTCTGCCAACCAGCACAACGTCGCACACGCCTTGACTTACCCATGTTCATGACCTGAGATGGAAGCATCTGCCTCGGGCCAGGCTGGTTGCTGGGTCGCAAGGGGATGCTGGCCGTGGGGTTGCGGATCATGCCTGCTTGCACCGGCCTGTTCATGGCACTAGCTGTGGGCGCACAGGTCACCCTCACAGCTGGAGCCTGGCTTCCCCAATCTCCAGATGTCATGGCAGGTCGAGGGGCATTGCCAGCGATCATTCCTGCACAAAAACCAAACAGACTCAGGTGCCAGCACATGATTCGGATCAGCTTCAGCATTACAACTGCCTGAGGAGCCCCATTTTTAGCGACGAAAAAGCAGTGGTTTCAGTCAAAGCGCATTGCACCACAACTGCCTGTCCAGATGTGCCATGCTACAGAATGATGCCTTATGCTGCTTAGTCAAGGGGCTGGAGATTATTATACATGTTACACGCGGAAGATCCTTTTATCATTTCCGAAACGCTGTTCAGAGTAAGTGTTCCCACATGTAGTCTGCAACAGGTGCCGAGGGTGTGTGGATAGCCCTAACTTCCTTCCTCAGGAAATGAATCACGTTTGCTGATGTGTGTGTCAGTGCTTTACTTTCCAAGTGCTAAGTGAGAATGAAGACTTGAGTAACAGCATGTTATCGCTACACACACTTACAAATGAGAAGGATTAAATTTAAACTCGCTTTTTGCAAGTATCTTTTGGCGAGTCCTTTCATTCAGAAGCCTTCTTAGCTTGAAGGCTCACCCAGATGATTTTGAACCAATATACAGTGCAGGGAAATTACTCACAGGAACTTTCCGATAGATGCTGAAGTTCATTACCGTTATTTTAGGGGAAGTCCTCCTACATCTACTGTAAACAACTGATACAGTTTATTTACACTTGGAATATATAGAGTACTACACTCTGACAGTAGCCAAAAAAAACCCCCAACCAAACCCCAACACAAAAACCCCCGAAACCCGAAGATGTACATTCACAGTATTTATACGTTGCCATTTTATACAGTCAAGAGAGCAGACAAAACACTGATTTCACACTGGACAACTGGTCTCGCCAGCTGCATTCTGCAACATCCTTAAACGAATACTAAAAGCCACACAAATGATCACTACTTGTCAGTTCAATTATTTGGTGATATATAACCAAGGAGAAAAACCCTCTGAAGAGGGTCATTGTTTCAGCTGCTGTACAAAATTTGCTTCAGCGTTTCATTCGCAGGTTTGTTCTATTTCTGTACATATTTCACCAGCTGAAATATGTGGTGTGCTAGAGCAAATGGCAGGAACACAGATAATACTCTCTAACTTGTATACATAAGATGAATAACATCCTCTAATATGTATACAGAACATGAAAGTGATAGGACACTTGAAAGACTACAAGCTGACCTCTAAACTCTTAAATAGGATGTTTCAGTGTCTGGCAACATGTCTTTTTTAATACTGATTCAAACTAAATATAGAATTTTGACAGTGAATAGCCAGCTGAAAGGACTTACAATACCCATTTATCTACTCCGAGTCCTTAGCAGTTGTTGCACGCTCGGACAGTCTCATACTGTGTACGAGTTGAAATAAGCCAATCAGCCAGACTTTTCTCGTGAATCCCCCTATGGTATCTTCGTCCAATATTAGGGCAACACAGATCAGGCATAATCCGTGACAAGAGGTAATACCACTGCAACATCTGCTGGTTCCCAAAAGTTTGTTTCAGAAAATGATTTAAACGTTAGCATTTCTTTAATTTAAAATGAGAGCTAAGGCTAATAAATACAGGATAACCAAGGGCAAAAACCAAGGTCTGGAGAGATACACATGTAGGCAACAGTGTATGCCTACATACACTGCCTATAGGCCCACAATTTTGTTTTAAAAGAGGTACCTCTACAGAAAAGTGTTTCATTTATTTGATTTTTTTTTTAGGCAGAAAGATTGGATCTTTACCTACCTAAGCCTCAGCTGAATGTGGAATATTGATGTGAACAGACTCTAACTGCCAATACACTGTGTTCATTTAGAAGTTTTCAGGTAGGTAAAAAGCAGTGCATGAAGAACAGGAATAAAAATATGCAGAAAGAGAATTTAAAACTAAATACATAACAGCCCATGAAACATCACTTTTTGCAGACTTTCTTTGAAAAGTACTTACAATAACCTGTACTTCTAATAAACCCAACATGAAGTTACACATGCTACAGTCTGCTACTCAGGTATATTTAAAAAAATGGAAAGTCGTCTTACCTGTGCTACTGTTGCCTAAAGTTCCTTGACTTCCTATCATCCCTTCATTCCTGCCCATCAGCCCTGGCTGAGGTATCACTGAGTAGGGGCTACTCGTTCGTATGGGTGGGAAAGTTCCTCCACCTGTTGGGTTCTGCAGAGTGATGTCAAGCGGTAAATTCTGGTTGGGTAATAACCTGCCCAGTTGCCCTGCTCGTGGGTTATTAAAAGCTAGACAGGAGGAGCAAAGAAAAAAGCAAAGTTACAAGAATGGAAACTTTACTTGTCTTAAAAAAAAAAAAAAAGAGAACCCAAACACACTTTAAGCTCTTGGGCTGAGCTATTCAATGCTGCATAACTTACCCCTTCCATAGCTGTCTGAGAAACATCCCTTCTTGACATTTTTATGTAAATTTCAAAATGGAATATTCTGACACTAAACCAGGTATGATGTCTATTTTTAAAACTTTAAATGAAGCAATTTAACTGACAGAAGAGCCACTACAGCAAAATACACCACTATGTGATGTGCATACTACTACCAATTAATCTTACACCTAGTAGGACTGTAATTGCATGCAGATGAGGCAGATTGTTAGGAATTATCTCAGTTTTGAAAGTTTTCCAGCATAAGCTGTACCCCTGAAGAAGTTACCAAAATTAAGGACAGAGTCTATACTGGATCCTGTAGCCCTGTTTCTACATCTCCCTCTTAATTTTTTTCACATTTTTTCTCATTAATAAATACTTCCATGATTCAGCAACAACAAATAAGCAGTCCAGAATTAGAGCTGTGCCACCATAATATTCTGGTAAACAGAACCATTCTTGATGGTTACTGTCACCTTTGTCAGTTGTCTTCTGGTGAGGTGTTTTGTGCTCTTAAAATCAGTCTCTGCAAAGAAAACTGCAGCCTGACTCAGAAAAATGAGCTTCAGATCATGACTGGCAAGCATCTGTCTCAGCTGGTCTTCGGGCAGCGTTCCAACGCATAGAAGCACCGCCTGTGCGCACAACTAGTTCTCTAACAGGGCTCAAACACTGACCTTGTGTCTGTGATTCCATTTTCAATCACACCAACTAAATACATACGAATAAATTACCCATTTTTGTGAAATTATTATTTGCAATACTTCCTGACAGCTTTCCCTAGGGGAATCTTTGATATAACGGCATCTTTAATGCAATTTCTGCATTTTTATGTTCACCATATTACAAAGAAGTTAAAAAACTTTTTTCTTATTTTATCAAATCAAGTGATACTTTTGAACTTGGGAACTTAGATGAGGTTTATCAAGATTGGTAAAAAGTACAGAAACATCTTATTACAAAGGTCCCTGACTTTTCTTCTTATTTATAAAGCCAGACTACAGGAACTCAGAACATTTATTTATTTGTTTTAATATAAGTTCTCTGCCAGGTGAATTTGCTTATATGTGTGTATAGGAAATACATCCCATCACATCGACCTAATTCCTAACCATGAGGTCCACATTTTAATATTAATATTTATTAAAACATTTCTAAATAATAATTTGAGTTAATTTGAAAGCGGCATGGTGTTATTTTAATATCACGACAATGTCTAAAATATATCTAAGTCCTATGTTTTACAAAAAAAAGGCCAGGGTATATTTAAGGATGTACATTAATAGATGCTGTCATCCTAGCCAACGGGAGAAAAAAATGAAGCAGTGGCTTTTTATGCTATTTTCTTCAACATTTGAAGCCAAGAAGACTCCTGTCTTGCTCCCTTTCCATTATTGTATGGTGGTAGACCAAATTTCAGCGCTGATTTGTAAGTTAATTAATTAAGTTAAGGAACACTGTCAGCTGGAAGTGACTCAATTAAAAGCCACAATTTCAAATTAAACTTAGGCATTTCTCTTTATCACACGTCTTTCTATTAATCTTGTGGTTTTAGATGACTCTCCTTCACGCTTAGAAAAGCCTCTCTCGTCCCTCGTACTGCAGGAGCTGCTGGAAAGGAGCGACCAGCCCAAAAACGCAGGCGCTCCCCCCGCAACAGTGTCACCGCTAACCACAGCGGGGGACCTGTCATTCATTTTGTGGGCGCCCCTTAAAACTCCCCAGAGGGCACGGGCTTCCAGACAGAACCTCCACGCGTGTTCCAAAGGGCGATGACCGCAGATGGCGCTATGTCATCACGCAAGAAGAGGGCCAGGTCAAGGAGCTGCCCGCTTCCTCGCCGGCCCATCCTGGGGTACTGCGACCCCCGGCTTTGGGGGTTCGCCTGGCCTAGGCAAGGCCAGGCGCGCACGGAGGGCGGACTCACTGCTCTGTGAAATCCTCATTGCTGGTTTCTGGGTGGCCACAGCTGCGCCGGGGCTGCTGTCACTGGTGAGCTGCATGAGGTCATTGATGATGGCTTGCTTGTCGACCGAGCCCGCTGGCGCGCCTGGGCGGCTATCTGGGAAAAGCTGCGGTAACTGGCTGTTCTGCAGGTCATCCAGAATCTCCTCCAAGTTATCCAACTCGCTGCCTGGCTGCAATTACAAAAAAACAAAACAACACACAAAACCCACAGTACGCATCGCTGCTCGCCCACTGTCGGCATCCTGCTCGCGCCGAGCCAGGCAGCCCGCGACTGTTAACGCCTGCACCGGCTTCGGATGCTTCCTGCAAGAAGCCCGATGTGGAGGAAGCTCACAAAGCTGTCGAAAAGGGACTGCGCAGGCTTCCCAGGGCTCATCTGCCTTGCACCTGGGGAGCCCGGTGGGGCACTGGCAACCCTTTGGAACCTTGGCATCGGGACGTACAGCCACACGAGCTGTACCTCGGGCAGAGAGGAGACTCTCCCGGTGCACTCTGCGACTGGTGCAGACAGCAGGGATAATTTGGCAGGGGAAGAGATCCAACAGTGATGAAGATGGGGGTTTACGTAGGTATAACCCATATTCCTTTTAGCAGTCATATTTCTAGTCTCTTTATGACTTGATTAAAAGCATACCATGGAAAAGTTGCTTCATGGCTAAAACAATTCCCCACACACATGTTGTTACATTCAAACCTGACCACTGAATTAACTACATAGAAGGTTAACTGATAAGAAATACACATTTCAATGGGGTTCTGTAAATTAAAACCCGTCAAATAGTTACGAGACTTAGCAATTAATTTTGCTCACAACTTCCGAAACCAGTGGGGAAAAAAAAAAAAGAGAAATCTAGTCACGTTCAATTCAGTAGAAACTTACCATGAAATTACGATGGGAAAAAAATTAAGTTCATCCTATACAAACATAAATACTGACCTGCATGTTTTTCTTATAAATACTGATTCTCACCAGTTTTGGTTTTTTTTGGTTTTTTTTTTGGTCTGCCTATAAACCCTCAGAATTAAAAGCTTTTTTTTTTCTGACTGAAGTTTGGAAACTATTACAAGGATATTCTCTACTCCTAAAACTTTAAATAGGGTAAAACTCTTTGGGGTAATAATTACCAACAGGCAGTCCAGTCTCGGTTACGACCAAGTTGCACAGGAAACATTTCATGACACTATTTATAAGAAAACCCGACTCCAAATCAGCACCTTCATTAGGAAACATGCAACGACCGAAGCGAGGCAGAAAGCGAGCGGCCAGCCGCGAAGGATGGGGAACCGAGAAGAAACACCACAAACAGGCACACAACTGAAATACAACTCTTCCTGTTCTTTTTTGTCCTCGTGAACCTGTTAATTATTGAGAGCAGCTTATGCTGCAGATCACGGGATAACGCAGACGCACCTGAGATGGCTTCGAGCTACCTACCGAGGCTCTCAAAGCACTGCACAGTCGTCCAACTCCTGCTCCCAGAGCTAACCTGCTCCTGGCGAGCCCAGCTATTACATTCAAAGGTAGCTCAGATGCCTCAAGGTTACGTCTCTACATACCCTTTTTGGGTGACTGGCTGCAGATGAACATGGTATTACTCTCTACTCTTTCCACATCACCTCCTAGTCTTCCAGATTGGAATATATGGTGCAAAAGAGGGAAGAGTTTACTCCGTTAAAAGACAAGACATGGGTGACCTGGAGGCTGCTGTTATTGACAAAATGGTAAAAATCACAGAAGCAGAAGACTGGAAGGAATTTAAAGCCTCAAGGTAAAATCAGTGTATGCCATTCTCTACAGAAGTTCATACAGGCTGTTGTTAAAGGCATCCAGTGACAGAAAAATCCACAGCTTTCCCCTGGGAATTGGTTTCAGCACTCTGCCATCCTTCCTATTTGGGGCTGTTTTTTTTTTTTTCCTCAGTGTCAATGCAAAATCTCCCTGACTGAAACTTAGGCCCTTCCTTCCTGTTGTATTTTGAATCTGGGGAACAAACTGTGTTCCCCTTTCTTCTTCTAACCTTTTCTTTATTTGAAAACATGTGCCCTTTCGGGTTTTAAGCTGACCCTCTTGCAGAACGATGGTCCGGCGTTACCTGCTCTTGACAAATCCCCCTGCTGACTTGCTGCTTTCCAGGCACTGCCAAGCAGTCTGGTGGACACAGGAACCAACAGAAAAGGTAGAGCCAGGAGGAATCAAACGTGATTAGAGGAAGCCTAAATGGTTGTGCGAACAGGTGATAAGCAGATTCTGATGCTCTGAGAGACGGTTGTGAGCGAGGTTTATTGGAGCTGCATTTTGAGCTCTGGGAGACCTGGTACAAGAAGACTGCATGAGCCTACTGGCTCTGGAGACTGATGCAGAGCATCATAAATTATAGAAGGATGATTCAGTACTCTTTGGGGGAATTAAGACATATGGGCTTCATTAAACATATCTGAGACAACAGTGAAGGAAAGTTTTATATGTTGCGAGGTTTTTTTGTTTGGTTTTCTGTGGGCCCTTATGTCTTTTTTCCTCTTTTTTTTTTCTTTTTCTTTTTTTTAAACATTCTGGCTACTGCAATTCTCTGTGTAAACATCAGATGTAAAAAAAATTATCTAACCCAAAACAAAGCCGGAGAAGAACATATTGATCCAAATGTGTCAGGGAACTGCACTCCCCAAGATGCTTTTAATTCCTCTGAGGAAATGGCAAAGAAATGCCAAATGCAACAGAAGTAGTATAACAACACAAATACATAACCTTCCTCTTTTTTTGCTTAACATAATCAATATCAAATATTTTAGCTTTTTTTTTTTAATGAGATGGGGGTTGTGAAGTGCTGCAAAAGCTCCAAAACAGATTTAGCACTGACACTAAGCTATGATGTTAGACCAAGTCTTTCCAGACTCACCCTCAAATGGCACCATATGCGCAGAAACTAGCATTAAAATATTTACTTGATTAGTTTCATGGGATTTTTCTTTTATTTATATTCTATATTTATTTTGTTAATGGTCTAAATTGAACTTTGTGTAAATAGAAGGCACACCCTAACCTCCCTGTAAAGCAATTATTTGTCATGGATTAAAAAAAAAAGCGCCTGATAAATTGCTAAGCATCACAAGAAAGTTCTCATGTACGTATTTTCACTATCTCTAAGCAAAGCAATTACAACAATTTCTGTCCACAGGAGACACTAAGTGCCAAAAAACCATGACAAATTGTGCTTAGAAATATTTTTGCATTTGAAAAAGTACCTTCTTTTGAAGTACTTATCACCCTCATGTAGAGAAAGGTAGATTAAAGTGTTAATTGCTTACTGAAAGGCAATTACACCTCAAGATGAAGTTTGGCTTACAAAAGTTTCTAGGTCAAAGTCTAGCTTCCATGGATTGTGTAGGACTGGATAAAATCCTGAACTCTGGAGATCTCTTTTCCACCATGGGCAATGCCCACGGTTTGCACTAAGACCCTGTATTCCAAACTTCACACGTGTACACATTTGCTTTACAACAACATACGACAGAGGCATCTGGGCCTTCTTCCTTACAACAGGACGTCTTTTGATTAGGACACAACTTAAAATGATACCTGCCTTATATAAACCCCAAGCTAGCTCATTAGCTACCTCTGTAACATGGGCAAAACATTTGACCATAAAAGGTAAACAAAACCAAATCCCTGCTCTAAACTGGCCATAAATTAAAGGATCATAAAAAGAAGAAAGAAGTAAATCAGAAGTGGAATCAATACAGTCTTTTCCTCCCTGGTAACTGTATTAAACAAACAACTGGTTAGAAATCCCGTTAAATTACTAGGCTAATCTGCTACTAACTTCTGGAAACAGACATCTAGTTGAAAGACACTCAGAAATGGAATCCCCATTTTAAGGTTTTCATAGAGTTTCAAGACAACACCAATGTCCTTCACGAAGTTAATGGATCCTGGACATCAAGAAACAGGTTTTTGGAAGATGAGGGGCATGTGTAAAGTATTTTAGTGTTGGGAGACACTAGTTTCCACATAATGCAAGAGGACAGCAAAGCTGACAGTGTGTGGGGAACACCAGAACAATTTCCATGTTTTAGGACAAAAAGGCACACGCTTAAGATGATTTCTGGAACAGCACTGGTGGAGACTGTGGCATTGCAAAGTCCCTGTCAGACAAATAGGCTGTCTATGCTGTCTGCTGGCTAAAAGAGATCATTGACGGAGGAAAGGCTTTTTACTCTAGACTATGCCAAGTGCTTTCCCAGAGAATGTCCCTTCTAATTTCTACATCTTAGTTTCTTCACAGAATGATGGAATGGTTTGGGTTGGAAGGGACCTTAAGGACCCCCTAGTTCCAAACCGCCTGCCATGGGCAGGGACATCCTCCACTAGACCAGGTTGCTCCAAGCCTCCTTCAGCCTGGCCTTGACCACTTCCAGGGATGGGGCATCCACAGCTTCTCTGGGCAACCTGTTCCCGTGCTTCACCACCCTCTCCGGGAAGAATTTCTTCCTTATATCTAACTAAAATCTACCCTCTTTCAGTTCAAAGCCATTACCCCTTGTCCTGACACTACATGTCCAATGTCATATGAATACAATAATTCTCACCCAATTTTACAGACTAGTTTTGCAGTGCAAAACAACGCTGCTACACGTTTCTTTAGCAAGGCAATGCCTGACTCTTCAGCATATGATGTTTCTCTGATGTCTCCCTACACTTTCACTCTCCTTCCCCTGAGCTGTTAGCCAGCCCTTGTCAGCAGTGACCATCTGCTGACCACTGCGTGGGCTGCTCCCCACGGCAGCACCGTGTGCTGCCCGCAGCCAGAAGCACCATGAGGGTTTTTTTCTGAGAGACAGCACAAGGAGCAATGTCTGTGGGCACAGGGAAAGAAGGTGCAGGATGGAGTCCTACCACGCAGTAGCCAGTGGGGCTGGCAGGGAGGGCAGGGGAAGGCAGGCTTACTGCTGAAGGACACCCTATAAACCAGATCTGTAGCAAGTCAGGACTCGCGTTTCCACTGCCTTCCTGTTTAAACAGTGGAGAACGGCACGAGCACTTGTGGTGCTTGATAGCAAACAGCCCTACTACTGTTGGTAGAGCAGGAAAAGCTCCACTCAACCTCCCCAGCAGGTCTCTCATCCTCTCCCCCACAGCCACCTTAACTGGAATAGCAATCAGCCTAATAGAGCTTCGATAACCATCATCCCACCAAGGAAGGGAAAAAGGTACGGCAGCACTGGAAATACTCTGCCATTTGAGAAAGGCTTCCTGTCAGTTACTGCTCTCTGCAGAAGGGTATGTTTAAACACGCTACCTAGAAGACCGCTATTTTTAGTATAGTTGTGCACTTCAAAGCATTTCCTGCTCAAAGTCACACCAAAAGTAAAAGGAGAAAACGTAATGGCTCTGCCGCCTCCCAACACCTCGATCCCCCTTTACAGGGGCCATCCCAGTGCCGCTCCGCTCCAGTTTCCAGAGAAACTGCACACTCCAGTGACTTAATTACTTAAAAATACAACATTCCTCGGGAAGGAGAAGTTTTAAATAAACCTGCAAAATAGGTAACACAAGCACATGGCTAATTTTTACATAGGGGAGGAAGAAGGGGGGGGGGGAGGGAGGGGAAGGACGCAGGAGGATGGAAGAATTTAGCACAAGAATCTGTGTTTTAGTCTTGTACTAAATAGTTCCAGCTTTGATCTAAATTTAGGCAATGAGCACTTCCTGTGGGAGACCGTCTTCCAAAGCTGAAGAGATTTTTGATGCTAAATATTTTCAGTGATTTTATAATTGGGGTAAAGCGGTTATTTGCTTAAAGGCCTGGCCTTCAGCTAGATAAAGGCTTACATTATTTTATATTCCCTACCATTTCCTCTCCTACTGCATGTTGGACTTCTCCTGTTTACTCAGCTCCAGGTTTCACTGCATTTTAAGTAGGTTTTAAAACTCTATTTACAAGCAACGGCAGCAACAACAGCTCCTCTGTCATTATCCAGCAGCCTTCCATCACAGCTGTAGGCCTGGCTGCTTCTCACCTTGGCGCTGAGGAAGCCCCAGCACCTCAGCCCTTACCACTTTGTCACAACTCCTGCACGGGTTTGTGAACAGTCCCAACTCCTGGACCTTCCTGCACCTCCACTTCCCTCTCTCCTGGGAGACAACCTCCATCTTCAAATTTTACCCAAAGGCGATACATCCATAGTGCATACGCCAGCCCCCTCAAATCTCACCCCTCACCTCAGAAACATAAAGCCTAAAAATAAAAAAATTATTAATCACTTTACAAGTTCATAATACTGGGGACCTGACTTGCTACTGCTTGAGGTTGGCAATGCTTGTAGACACTGAAGTCTCTTTATTCTTACAGTTACACGTTTACATTCAGGGTGAGACACAACTTGCCTATCTTTAGTCAGGAAGAAGGAAGGCAGCTAGCCTAGTCTAATCTAGCCATCTAGGCTATCCCTACTCAACGGGAACATCACCAGGGAGCAGCTTACCTTCCCTATTTTAGACACAAAGATAAAAAAAAAATATCCTGGAGTATTTTCCAACTTTCCCAATAACAATAAAAGGAACTACCTTGGATGAGACAGCTAGCTTCTAGAGGGGACAAGACCTGCTCTCTGCCAATGGGTTCACAAGCTGAGCTGTTTCTTGTCTACTCCACAGAGATCAAGAAACAGGAAATTTTACTTCTTTCATAAATTTAGTTTCTGGGTAGTAAACCATCTGCAGGCCACGATTTTGATCTAATTAGACAAAAATAATTTTCTTGGGGACTACAAAATTCAACGTTCTTGTCCAATATCAGATACTGAGGACTGAAGAATCTCCGCCTCCAATCCAGTATTGACTTCAATGCGTAGGACCTGAACTAGGAATCGAAACCTATTCTGTATTTTTACAATAGATTATCCTTGCCAGTTCAGCTGTGAATTTCTTGATATCTGTGTTTTTCTAGCCTAACAAAGCAGAAGTTCTCACAGAGAACCGAAGTCCTCCCTCTACAGGCACTACAAAATAGTAGCTGTATTCAGAATTAAACTAATATCCAGGCTTGAGAATTAAACCCTGCAGAAATCAGTGTAATTTGGCTCAATTCCCCCTCAGTCATGGGAAGGATTGAAAAACCATAATTGCTCCTATATAAAGGCAATAGCTGTCAAATTCTGTTGAAAGGCAAGAATTGTAACCTTCGGAGACGTTTGGATAACTGAGATTTTAACAATGCTGTGTCCACACTGTAGTTACACGTTTGGCCTCTACGTTTTGTGGTTACAACCAGTGGTGAAAGAACTGTCTACTGGTTAGAGACTGCTGAAAGGGCAAAGTAAAAAAAAAGTAATAATCCAGTGCTATGACTTAGTGCTACGAAAATGTTGTCTATCCCTCCTCAGACTCAAAATAAAATATAGAAATATAAACAATTAAATATATATAAACAGTTATATACGTACAATAATAAAAATACAATAGATCCACAAAAATAAACAAGTTCAAACCCAGCCTGCTCATTAAAAATACACAATATTTTAAAAGTGAAGGATATGGCTGTGAATGAGAGAGTCACAAACAGTTGCACGGTAGATCTGATCGTGATTTACAAACTAAGGCTTCACGCACAGGGCACTGCCTAGGGATTAATGATCAGCTGGGAGAGTTGATAGCGTAGGACAAAGCTAAGGACCATTAACTCCAGCTAGTTATAAACTCCCCAGAAAATTCCTTATACTAAAATTGACATTGTAATTACCCATTTTATAAATAAAATAAACAGTCATATTGAAGTGGCAAATTGCTTCTGCCGTGTCCCTTTTTCCTGCAAAGCTCTGAAAGCTGAAGATTCTGGGTGATGTGAACCTGCTGCTTATTAAAAGTGAATTTTGCACGAAAGCCCATGAAATAACACTTTTTAGCACAGGTCCTAACAACACGCAGTCGATTAGCGTGTTGTGCAGCGCAGCGACAAACAATCACACGCAGAACACAGAGGAATTCTGAATGCAGAAGGTAATGCAGATAACCTTACAGAGGGAGACACGATCTCTGCCCTGAACAATTAATCATCCACGGGAATTTGGGGTCGAATATAAAAACTTGTAAAGTAAAAAACTCAAAAACAAGAAAATCCCCTAATTGGCACAGAAACAAGGAAAGTATATTTGTCTTGATTTTAATTTGCAGATCAAGTATAGCAGAAAGACCAGTAATGCAAAGTTAGTACCAGAACTTTCAAACAGCTCCTGGCCTTGAGCACAAACCTGCTTTACGTGGGAGATGTGTAGATGCTATGGTGGGCTAGGTCAAGAGCCCACCTAGCCCCCAACAGTGCAGCCTGTGGGAAAAGCTGTCAGTAAGTTAGCATTAACCAACAGTTAGAAGTATCTTCTCTTTATCTGACTACCAGCTGGGAAAGGTTCCCCAGCGTTCAGCCCCTGCCATATCCATCTCCTCCCAGGCAGAGTCTGTTCCTTTAGATGGAGTGATGATCACAACTTAGTAACGCCAAGTGGAAAACTGAGTGAAGACTGGATTTCAAGAGACAGGTAACAGCCTCTTAAAGTGTCAAGAAATTACTTTTAGAGGAAGCCTGGTAAAAATTCAGATGGGAGGAATGCAGGCCTGCAACACCCCATTCCCATGTAATGCAAAGATTTGCTTACCTGTTCATTAGGCTCAAAGCTTATCTCTTCTTTTTCCGTCCTCATAGGTATTAATTTTGTGCTACCGGAAGGGTCTGTCTTATTGTCCAACCGCTCCAGTTTTGGGGGTATGTCTGGTAAACCAATATCTTTAGTATCATCTTTATCTAGCAAGTAGCGAAGTAGTGCATTATTATTCTTCTTAGGACTCGCTGGCTCCTGTTTAACAGTCACCTCCGAACCAGGAGCTGTGCTACCGGACTCCTGGTTCAGTTCTTTGCCTGTGGCCTCTGCTGTGAGCTTGGCCAAATCGACAGGAGAACTACTGTCCTGCAATAGTCTGTGCAAAATTTTATGCTTCTCCTTGAGCGAGGTTCCATGTGCCGAACCAGACCCAGGCAACCCTCCCGTGGAGTCCTTGTTAACATCTCCCATGGTACTGGACAAAGGCGAAGGCTCCATCTGATCTGATTTGGTGGTCAGCAATTGTAAGAGCTTTGTCTGGCTTTTTCCGTCATGCAGCTTATTCTGTCCATCCGGTCTCTCGCCGCTGACAACCGGTGGCATGTTGCTATCACCGTTATCTTTCTGTTCTCCCGAATGGCAGCTGCTCTCTGCCTGTCCAGTTGTACCTTCTGATTGCTCCCCATATAGTCCAAAGCAGTCTTTGGAGTCCAGGCTTCCCATCTTGCTCAGCTGGGGAGGATTCATACTCACAGGGGAATTTTGTAAATTTCCCATTTTTAGGTCAGGCGAAGCCAACGAGGATCCTAGGGAAACGCCGTGGCCCTCGCTGAGGGCCTGAAGCGCGTTCAGGGAACTGTTGGTGTAGTTATGGCTATTTCCTGTGCTGCTGCAGACTCCCACGGGTGAATGCAAGCTTCCTGCGGGGGAGAACTGACTGGGTGGGATGCGAGGGCTTCCTGCCACTCCAGGGCTCACACGATGCCTTGGGGAAAGCATAGAGTTTGGCTGCCCTGGGTTCATGCCGGGGCTGCTCTGTGAGGGGCTATTCATTTTTAGTGCATAGTTACTACCCTGAGGAGTGGATGCTTGTATGCTTGACACATGGTTCATTCCCCCTGAACCACCGAACCTGCCTGCTGGCATGCCCATTTGTTCCTTTGGGCCATTTATGGCAAAATTTATATTGCTACTGATGGTCATATCCTGACCTGGGTTCCCACTGCACATGGCCTGATGGGCAGGGCTGCTGGAGCTAATCGGGTTCAATATCTTCCCCATTCCTTGTCCAGTCAAATCCTGATTCATTCCACAGACATTCTGCTCTCTATGTGGCAAGTGGAAGAAAAAAACCCATTAGCTAAAATGACAGTGGCCAACTTGCGATTAGATTACAGAAAAAGCAGGAAACCCCCAAACCTCACTAAAATAACACAACAAACTTACAATTAAAAACAAATTGACAATTTGACGAAAGTGATGTGCAACTCACAACAGGGCTGCACATTAACAGTATGGTTTTTCAGTACCTCATTAACAAATCAGTGGAAGAGAGGAAAACCAAAATTATGCCTCATTTAAATGACAGTCATTAGGAATGCAGATAGGTTACAATTTCAGACACTCTAAGGTATATCTCTTCTCTACAGTTCAGCAAGAGCTAACGTCTAGAACTGACAGAAATCTCATCTGAAACCTATGACCCAAACAAATTCATGTTTTAGAAGACAGCTGTGGACAGCTGCTTGCTGGAGTTGTGGATTTCTGTGAGTTAGCCCCACCACAAGCCCAGAGTGGGCCATTTGCCCACCAAGTTCATAGTGAAAGGAAAGTTGAAAAACTCCCATTTCTACACTGCCCGAGTATTTTGATAGTGCTCCAAAACAGCATGTGAGCCAAGAGAACTACTGGATACTGCTTCAGAACGGGAACAGTCTGTTAGCAATCCAGTCCTCCAAGGGCGTCTAGGAAAAGAGGGGAAGAAAGAAAAAGAGCACATACATGCGAGCTGAAACTCATATTTTAGAGATGTAGGCTATCAGGCAGAGGAAACAGAAGAGAGACACAGAGAGAGAAAAAGCTCTTGTGAGAGCACCTGAAGGTCACTTCTCTTTTCCTCAGCAGATTTTAATTAGTTTACGGGAGGATGTGATACACTTCTTACTTCTGTTCTAAAACTTAAATCAGAAAAATCAGACATATTCCCAAATGCTAAAAGCTACAAAAGAGACAGAGCCAAGTAGATTAGGAAGGAAAAAAAACCCAGAGGTTTTGAGAAAAATCAAATCAACTCTGGACTTCCAAAACCAAATACTAATGGAACATTCCCAGTACGTATTTTTGATGAGACGAAAACCATTCCTCCTTACGCAGGATAAGAGCAGATAAAACTCTGCATTTTGCTAAAGCATGAGAAGTGAAAGAACTGAAGCACACAAAGTAGTGAACCTTGTTACTCTGCATTTGTTACTTTAGGTGTAAAGGCAAAGGTGGCAAGCTATAAAAAGAGAGATGGCTATTTAAAACCTTATTACAAATACAATAGTACCAGTGATTTGCTAAAAAAAAAAAGGCAAGAATATTTGCAACACCGTTTTTCACTTAACGGTGTTTTTTTAAATTTAAAACTTAGCCCCTCATGAAATACTAAGTCTGTGCAGCAATCCAAACAAAACCAATTTCAGACAGCTTTTGGTCAGGTCAATTTCCAAATCTACAATCTCTGTAAAATCATTTTGGCTTTAGTTATGTTTAGAGCTCTTTTCTTCCTCTCAAAAAAGTGTTACTGTGGATATAGGGAAACGGCATTATATTTAGAATCAGCAAATAAAACCTGAAACAAAATCTGACACAAATATGCCAGGACATAAAATGAGTTGATCCAAATTTTATGTTGAAGTTATGAGGTCAGTGATTACCTCTCCTTGACTTTAACAAATTATTGCCTGTGCCTTTTTTAAACAAAATTACTAATGGTGGCATTTCTCAGGACTGGACATGTGAAAGCCATTACTCCAAGCACCAGAAAAGACAAAGAATGAAGAGAGACAAGGAGTTAAAATTTGCAGTTTGTCTAAAATGCAGTTCTAATAACAATATTATTTAAAGAAGACCCAGGTTCACCATATGATTGACTGTGAACTACAGGAATTTAATCCTTCAAAGCCTTCTAGATTTAATTACATTTGGAAAGTTTCTTGTGTCTACTATGCAAAATACAGGAAATTAAAATACTGAAATTAAGAACGTGAGGTTAAAGGAAATTTTGTATGTTTAATGGAAGATCTTGATGTGACAATCCAGCATGCCATTTGCGAGTCCTGTAATAATCTTACAGGCTTTTCCTGCTGTAAGCATTGACTTCAGAACCTTATTTTGTTTTCATGCTATCAGTCCTAGGTCAACTGAGCGTCTACCAGCCTTACACCATCTACTGACTTTGGCAACTTCCTACTTTCCCTGCCTCTCTGCAGAGCGAGGATGTAGTAAACCAGTGAGGACTACCTGTGAAGCATATGCAGGGAGATTACAAGCTGAGGTTCACTAGTCGTCTGAGAACGGATGAGCTTGCTCTTCGTTTGGGCAGAAACAATAGTGCCGTCCGACAGGGAAAACCGATAAACGGGACTAAACGCTAGTCCCTGCCTCAGCACTGCAAGAGAACAAAATAAGAGAAGAATTAAATTAATGAGAAACTATAGTACAGGCAGCTTAGTTGTTCAGCTTCTGGTGTTCTAGAAGATACCACAGATAATGCATTAAAAAAAAAGAAAAGTTTGGAAAATAAATAGATGGCATGTAAAATAAAGGATCCCACATACTGTAAGGTGATCAAAAGACAACCTATAAGGAGCAACAGCAGTAACAGGATAGGTATTACAAAATACAGAATATTTTGGGAGTGGACTAAGAAGTCCTCAGTGTCCATTTCACCGAATAGGTGTCTAACTCCTGTTCTTCCTCATGCATTTTTTCATCTCTATCATCTACATCACCATGATAAATAGAACTGCCATCAGTGTCTCGATCATCTGTTTCCATTAGCCTGTATCTTTTCCTCCTTATTGCCTGTTTAAATTATCCTGTAACAGTTACTCTCACTACTTCTTTAATTTAAAAAAAGTACATATATCTCTTACATGGGAACAACTAGAAATAAGAAGAGCTGGAAGAAGAAATTACTACTTTTTAAAGAACTAATACAAACAAATTACAAATACAATTACGTAAACCAAAACTGGGGCTGTGCTATCTATCCCCAGTGTTAGATACGACTGCACTTCAGGTTTGGGGTTTACTTCAATGCACATATTCTGCAGCCTTAAGTTTTCAGTGGAAATCTGAACTTCAACAAATTCAGTTCTCTAACTTCTGCAGGTCTCTGTGATTTTTTTTAATTAAAAATGAAAATCATCTTCTGGAAGTTATTACATTAGGGTTGCAGATACGGCAGGAGGGAAATACTTAACTTCAGAATTTTCATATAACTGTTTAGGGAAAAATAAAAATGAAGCACTGCAAATACCAAATACTTTTAATTTCCTATTTTTTCATCCATGCATGTTTTCTGTGGTTTTGGTTTTCTTTCCCTTTTTTTTTTTTTTTAAATTAATAGTATCATCTGATCTTCACTTCGTTGCTTGTCTTTTAATATTTCCTGTTGTAATGAAATGACACAGTTTTCTGACTGTGGCTTTATTAAATAGTCTTTTCTACAGAGCTACCAGATTTTCAGCCTTGCAGGACTGGTTACGATTGCCTTCCTTCCCTCTCCACTCCTCCCCCCCACCCCACTGCTATATATTGTTCTGCAATGTTTTAAAGTATTATTTAGGCAGTGAGAAAACAGGAAGCACAATTTAAACAACCAGAAGGGGGTTTTCAGAGCAAAAACGTAAAGAAAAACAAAAACCTACAACTGTGAAACAATACAAAGCGAAATTTCACTGTTAGGTATGTCATTGTTTCAGTTTAACCTTTGGGCACCAGAAGGTCCAAAGCTCTTAACTTTAGCATATACCACATCAGGAAATTCCAGTACTCAATGCCAACAGGATACAAGTGAAATCTCTACTTAAATCATTTTCCAAACTAATTCTTTAAGCAAACAAGAATGTTTCCGTATTCCTCTTGAGGAAATGCTATTTTTCTGACTCTGGCCAATAAAAACTTAGCATATATTTTGCATCTTATACTGAGAGCTAATTCGAAAGCTTTGTGGTTTTTATTGTTTATCAAGCTAATGCTGGGGGGGGTTTTTTGTTTGTTTGTTTGGGGAGGGTTGTTTTGGGTTTTTTTTCACTGTAACGCTGAATTACATATAGCAGACTGTTACTTTCTTTGCTTCTATTCTCAAGCCATAATGACTTTAAAAATGCAAGGCCTTCCTCAGTCATATGCAAAGATGCTACTGCCCAAGATATGCCCTGTTTTTCTTCTCCATGCTACAGGGCAGGGGAAGGAAATATTTTAGCCATTACTCCTCTCCAGTGCTGGATCCTTTGCATCAAAGCAATTCCAGAGGTTTTCCCTCCTCCACTTGCTCTCTTCACTTCCACAAGAAGAGCTCCCTCATTTAGACTAATTCTAGTTTACAGGATGACCCTCAGCCTTTCCTGCGAAACAATATAGTATAAACTTCAAAACACATAAATTTTTATCACTCCACAGATAGCTTAGAGAGGACCCACTCAAACCTCGGCACTGGATGTAGGAGGTGGTAATTAAGTCAGGAATCATTTAAAGGGGACTGAAGTAATAAGAGGCTGGACACCTAACAGGAACTCCTAAATCAGCTTTGGCACAGACAGGTCCTCACCTGAAACTGCTCTCTAAACCCCTGCTGTAACTTTAATTGCACATTACATTCTTCAGCTCTGTCTGAAATCCCAGCATAAGGCTGTGAACTTTTAGAACTCCTACTGCACAGACCCCAAAAACTGTTGCATAAAATATCACAGTATGTCTGTGACCCCACATTCCCAACATGAAAACAGAAAGTTTTGTGAAAGCAAAATACGTTAAAGAATATTTAACTAATGCTGCATGACTGAAGCATTTTGTGTGTGTGTGTGCATTTGGTGGAATAATTTGAGATTCCAGTTACAATTTAGTTTCCAAAACGGCATGCCAGTTGTTTAATGACCATGGCAACTATTTGTTACAGACCAGCTGTAAACCCTGTTCTACAAACACGAACCCGAAGGATGATGTTCCTACACTGGAAATGTTCCAGTTATTCCCCAATGGTTTTGAAAGGACTTTCCTGTGGACTATAAATGGTTATTTGTTTTTAGTAATTTGGATCTGTGTTACTAGAATTAGCAGTATTAGGGTTTTATGAAAAGAAAAGATCACAGAAACCTCATGGGGAACCTTTCTCAGTGCAGTACTCTCCTACATCTTACCTACCATAATCTTGACTGAGTAGATGTGCTTGCGGTGTATCCTGTTAACACTTATCAGCTAGATACGGTACGACAATGTAGGTTTCCAGATAGCACGAGTGCTGCATCTTTGGCAATTCACACTGAGTGTTTCTCACAGGAAATGTGACAGTAAAAGTCCATTTTTGTAGAAAAAAGGAATACAGGTCAATGAACTGCAATGTGTGAGCTGAGGTTCTGAACAATAATGGGTAGTGAATGTTTTGGTGGGCAACATGCAAGGGTCTTTCTTTTGAAAAGAATTGTGACAATTTGAAGAGTTAAAACACCCTCCAATATGGAACAGTTATAACAAGTGGGCTAAAAAAAAAAACAGGAGAAAGGTGCAAAACCTCTCTAGAGAGGTATCAGTCTTTCAGGCAAATCAGCTTGAAAAGGGGACCGCTGGTAACCCTTGACTGTTCCATAACAAAGAAAACACAACCAAATGACAAACAGTTTAAATATAGCAAGTGCTAAAAATATGAAACCTAACCTTCCTGGTGATGCCTCTTGGCAAAAGATATTTCTCCCTCGTGCTGCGAATGGAACCTCTGAATGCATCTTCTCACCAAATCCTCCCAGCCAGGTTTCATAGCTGCTCGCATGGTACTTGTGTCCAGTGAAGTTATTTTGCCTGATGTTAGAAAAAACATTTGTTAGAGCAACATCCCCTTTGAGGGAGCGAGGGGGTAATAAAAGAATGAAAATCTTCTATTTCACCATACCTTGTAAGTCCTGGCGAGTAGTAAAGCTCTCTGATGAGGGAAGAAGTGGTCTTTCCTTCATTGGAGCTCTTCTTGCAACACAAATCAAGCAAGACTGCAAATCTTAAAGCAAAACGTTACTTCAGTAATCTGTATAGAAGAGGAAGATTTTTTTTCCGCAAAGAATTCAGAAGTATTTAAAAAAAATGTTTTAAATCTTTTTGGAATGAAAGAACAGATTTTGCACCAATGAAAGGACAGATGGAACTCAGTGGTTTTACATTTTCATTATTTCCTACAACTTTAAACAACACAGGAGAAGTGGGTTTGTTTTCCTTTTTAGACGAAAAGTTACACCGAGGACTCCACCATGGCCCATGTTTATGTATTTACCTGTAGCAGCTCAAACCACTCAGGACATAAGTAATCACAAAGGATATACTGCGCGCACAGAGAGCACATTTCTTCAACACTCAACATTTTGTACCTTGTGAGCCACGCTTCTTAAACATGCCGCAAAGGCTGTCCCTGAGAAAGCAGCTTCATAATAAGCCGGTTTTACTTATCTGAATACTGACAATACAATCTGAGAAAATTTACCTGCTGAAGTAGTAAATGGTAAAGGAAATGGTGAACCACAATTGTCATCAAATTCTAAGAACTCAAAAATTGCCCATTGAAACTTTCCTCCCAGTCAGCTACATTCTTCTCATAATTGCAGTGATATAAAACTAGGATCTCTCTTTAATGTAAACAGTTACACTCAACTTCAATTATATTGGTTTAACAGGCCTACAAGGAAGCCGAGGGGGGACCTTTTACAAGGGCCTGTAGTGACAGGATAAGGGGGAATGGGTTTAAATTGAAAGTGGGGAGGTTTAGATTAGATGTCAGGAAGAAGTTCTTCACGGAGAGGGGGGTGAGGCACTGGAACAGGTTGCCCAGAGAAGCTGTGGATGCCCCATCCCTGGAAGTGTTCAAGGCCAGGCTGGATGAGGCTTTGAGCAACCTGGTCTAGTGGAAGGTGTCCCTGCCCATGGCAGGGGGGTTGGAACTAGATGGTCTTTAAGGTGCCTTCCAACCCAAACCATTCTGTGATTCTATGAAGAGATATGTGCATGCGAGTGTATACATTCATAAGCCAAGATGGAAGTACACGTGCACAGTTAAATGATAAAGAAAAAAACCATACAATTTTTCCATTTTCAGGATCCAGAAGCCACTTTATCAACTTTACCTTTATCAACTGTACTGAAACTGTTATCCCGCAACAGCATGGAAAGAGAAAATACCAACACAAATTGAAAGCGGTAATTACCTTCACCATCCTCCTTGAAGGAATTTGGTTGAGAAACAGCAAAGCACTGCATAGTTTCGTACTTTTGATGTGCTTCCTGGTTATCATGGCCTTCTTCAGAATCAGCAAGAGGTTTTACCAGCATCCGGCAATTAAAGGTATGGCTATTACGCCTAGGAGTGTCACCAGACCAAGATCCCCCGTTCACTGAGCAAAGCAAAGATCATGCAGTGAGATAAATCTGGTAACAGTCATTTCTGCTGCTTATCCACAGGAAATTAATCAAGGTGCTTTGCAAAGTGGTTGGGAAATAAGCTTGTTTAACAACAACAACCTCTTTTTAATATTAGAGCCCAAACCAGCGTATAGCAAGGCAATTTATAAAATTCATTTATTTTAAGTGCACAGCTAATTTGCTCAGCCATTGTATTTTTCAAGGGACTTATAACAACATAGCAGAAAAGCAAGATAAAAGTCTAAATATAGGTGCATGTACAAGTTATATAGCACAGTGAAAAGTGAATTTATATGCCTGGAAAAAATAAGGCAGTATGTACGATCTGTCCACTGAATTTAAAAGTGGTTAATACAAAAGAGACAGCAGCGTTGCATAAAAATCTGTGTCCGTATTAGAAACAGAAAGAAAATAAATTAATAGGTATTTATAAAAACAGGAAGCAATACGATTGGGAATATATTGAAACATATAGGGTAAGCTACAGTGGGAAAGACTGAAGGGGTGAGGATGACCTGGGTGCGTGCAGTGCTGGATAAAACTAAAGCCTAACCCAGTGCTTAAGACAATTAAAAAAGGAAACAAAATCCTGACATGCACAAATATAGGTACTGGACATCAGTCAGAGCGAATTAATGTAACTGCACATAAGGAAATAGCAGGGTCATGTTTAAAATACTCTTCACTTGCCCTGTTCAGTCATAAAATGCAATAAAGGCAGTAATTTATGGGGTTTAGCCATTAAAAGTGTTACATCAGGGGTTTATAAATAAAGTTATAAAATGCTGAAGTGAATTGCATAATATTTTTATAAGTGCTGTGAGTACATGAGGTGCCCAGTATTGACTTTATCTTTCTTTTCACCTCCTCCAGAAACCAATGGCATTAAAACCAATATTAATATAAATGTAAAAATGGCTGCAACTCACAAAAACAGTTTTTGAAACATAAGGGTAAATATTGAAATAACAATTCTAGCATAACGAGTTTTCTGATTTTTCTTTTATATTTCCCCTTTCTTGGGCAATTCTTAGAATAACGGGCATAGACAGGGAACTAACAGAGAGTTCATATAGCTAATGCTGTCTTTCAGTGATTCACTCGGGAGATCCATTAAAAATACCAGTTAACATGAGTTACTAAGAGTAATTTTAACAAAGAATCTGAAAAGAGTGGAAGATGCTTTTGAGAATAGTATTAATCATTCATACAGCCTATATATACATTAAAAATAAATATGATGAAACTGTAAGTAGTGGAAGGACATTAAGTTAAGTTATTGAAACACTGATTTATGAAACCAAACTTAAATAAGTAATGATATGATATGAGGAAAAGGTATATACCTAAAGATTTTGGCAGCAGGATTTTGACAAATTCATTGTGGTCCCCTACATGCAGGATGCTATATATGCTTGTGTTCATCAGCTCTTCTTGGTTGTACCTTAGGTACTGTGTCACATTCTCAGAAACAAACACAACATTACCTTCTGGATTCACTACAAAGAAGAAACCATCTAGTGCCTAAAGGAAAAAAAAAAATCATAGAGAGAAAGAGAGGAAAACACAATACCAATCAGATTAACAAGAAGATACCCATAATATAAATATTCCCTTCAGAAGACATAGCTGAATCTTTCTGCATCCATCCTAGTTCTTATATTCTTCTGTAAGAGCAAAGGACACATTTCAGATTGAGCATCTAACCTTGACTTACATCATACCATTGTAAAAGCACGTAAGTTGCACACCTTGCAAAACAATGAAACCCACACATGAAATCAAACCACCAACCCCGCCAAAAGAAAGAAAAATAAGGGAAAAGATTGTTACCTATCTGCCTGTCTATGAAGAAGGCTGGGGAGGGTTATGGAGCAGATCATCCTGAGTGCCATCACGTGGCATGTAAAAGACAGCCAGGTGATCAGGCCCAGTCAGGGATTATGAAAGGCAGGTCCTGCTTGACTAACCTGATCACCTTCTGTGACAAGGGGACCTGCCTAGTGGATGAGGGAAAGGCTGGGGATGTTGTCTACCTGGATGTTAGTAAAGCCTTTGACACCGCTTCACACAGCATTCTCCTGGAGAAACTGGCTGCTCATGGCTTGGACGGGTGCACTCTTCACTGGGTTAAAAACTGGCTGGATGGCCAAGCCCAGAGAGTTGTGAGTGGAGATAAATCCAGTTGGTGGCCAGTCACAAGTGGTGTTCCCCAGGGCTTAGCACTGGGACCAGCTCTCTTCAATATCTTTATCATCAATGACCTGGATGAGGGGATCAAGTGCTCCCTCAGTAAGTCTGCAGACTAGGCTAAGTTGGGTGGGAGTGTTGGTCTGCCTGAGAGTAGGAAGGCTCTACAGAGGGATCAGGACAGGCTGGGTGGATGGCCCAAGGTCAATTGTATGAGGTTCAAGAAGGCCAAGTGCTGGGTCTTGCACTTGGGCCACAACAGCACCCTGCAACGCTACAGGCTTGGTGACAAGTGGCTGGAAAGCTGCCCGGCGGAAAAGGACCCGGGAGTGTTGGTCGACAGCAGCTGATGAGCCAGCAGTGTGCCCAGGTGGCCAAGAAGGCCAATGGCATCCTGGCTTGTATCAGGAACAGTGTGACCAGCAGGACGAGGGCAGTGATTGTCCCCCTGTACTGGACACTGGTGAGGCTGCACCTCAAGTACTGTGTTCAGTTTTGGGCCCCTCATGGCAAAACAGACACTGAGGTGCTGGAGCGTGTCCAGAGAAGGGCAACGGAGCTGAGGAAGGGTCTGGAGCACAAGTCCTGTGAGGAGCAGCTGAGGGAGCTGGGGGTGTTCAGCCTGGAGAAGAGGAGGCTCAGGGGAGACCTGATCGCTCTCTGCAACTACCTGAAAGGAGGTTGTACCAACGTGGGTACAAGTGACTTGTCCCAAGTGACAAGTGATGGG
>NW_010273838.1:43220-64771 GCF_000690775.1 Eurypyga helias
TGTGGAGTGTATCCAGAGAAGGGTAACAGAGCTGGGAAAGGGTCTGGAGCACAAGTCCTGTGAGGAGCGGCTGAGGGAGCTGGGCGTGTTCAGCCTGGAGAAGAGGAGGCTCAGGGGAGACCTAATCGCCCCCTACAACTCCCAGAAAGGAGTGGGGTTGGTCTCTTCTCCCAAGTGACAAGTGATGGGACGAGAGGAAACAGCCTCAAGGTACACCAGGGGAGGTTTAGATTGGATATTAGGAAAAAATTGTTCACTGAAAAGGTTGTTAAAGGACTGGAACAAACTGCCCAGGGCAGTGGTTGTATCACCATCCCTCCATCGCTGCAGGTATCAAAAAGATGTGTAGATGTGGTGCTTAGGGTTTTACTGGTGGACTTGGCAGTGTTAGGTTAACGGTTGGACTTGATGATCTTAAAGTTCTTTTCCAACCTAAACAATTTTATGATTTTATGATTCTAAGTAAGAAACCTGGACCAGAAGCTGGTTCTGCTAAACCTAGAGCCTGTCCGCTCCTCTATGCAGCACAGGGATACAGATCCCAGGAAAACATAACAAGATGTGCTAGCATAAGGCAAGGAAAACGCTGGCAGAAAGAAAGAGAAAGGCTCTCTCCCTGTCCCCAGCAGTGTATCTTCATAGAAGTGAGGCCCCATGCAGCCAGGAACGTGAGGGCTTAACATCCAAGAAGGGCAAAGGGAGCTGAGAGGAGGCAGTGAGCAGCAAGGATGGGGCAGCTTTAGTTCCTGCTCCCAGGACTGCTTTCATGTTTTTTTATTTGACACCAGTTTAATTCAGTCCACGTATGATCCAGGGAACAGGAACCAGACTTTCACCTCTTCAACTCAGCTCCACAGTATTCCAAAGGACTTAAAGTTTCTGCAGGGAAGTGTCTAAATTAGTAATTTCTGCTGATTGGTTTCCCCCCTTATCTCCTGTGATGGTGACAATCTAGCTGCAGCATTCTTTCCAAGATATCTGCTATATGTTGTCTGAAGCCCAAGCCAAATAACACATCCCTTCTATTTGCTGAGGATAATATAAGAGTCTGAGCATTAGTAAGAACTTCCCATGCAAACTTTCTTTTCCCTAAGATGTAAACATGATTGTGCATGGCAGAAATATTTCATACATCCCTCTAACTTTACGTCATAGGAGCAGATAAAGGGGGATACACTTAAACTTCAAGCATCAAAGCTTTTGGTCTAGGCATTCAATCAACAATTAACCCCTACAGACTTCTGCAGCTTTGCCTGCGTTATTCACCTCCCTAAGAACTGGTGGGAGATCAAAACCTAGAACAGTTTTTAGGTTTTGCACCTCCAAGGACAGAAACAAATCAGGAAAACAGACAACCCATGATTCATTACGGGTTAATTAAGAGCAAGTGGATCCATACTAAACCTGAGCTCAGGTCACTGCAAAACAGTCTAACAAGGAGGAGCTGCCACTGCAATCGTATGCAAGGCATGTGGCATTTTTGATATGACCAAACTTCTATACTGTACCACCTGCATGTTGGCAGTTCCCAAGTCCTCAGGCTACAGATACATACTGAACATATTGTACACTACCAAGCAGTTAGCAAATTCAGACAGTACAAAGAGGAGGCTAAGGAGGGGTCTTATTTCTGCCTTCAGCCACCCAGCAGAAGGCTAAAGAGCAGACAGAGCCAGGCTCTGTTCGGAGGTTCACAAGGGAAGGACAAGATGCAACAGATGCAGGTTGTAACACAGGAAACTTCATGAAGATAGAGGAAAAAAAGTATTTCACTATGAAGGTGGTCAGATATGGGAAGAGGCTGCCCAAAGAGGCTGTGAAATCTCCCTCCTCAGAGATACTCAAACCTCGGGACAGTGAAAGCACAATGCACAAACAGAGTGGCTGAGCTAATGATTGCCAAATCTTTTGTTGGTTTTTTTTGTTTGTTTTTCTATTTTTTCATTAGAAAACAATACACCCCACAAATAAATATACAAGTATATACTTTTCCTGCGTGCCTCTAAATTAAGATAAACTAGGTCTTTTCTTCTCCTGTTAATTTTCACAAATTCTCAAATCTGACTTTGGTTTTTTATCACCTTTGCCTTTTGTTTCTGATCAATCTCATTTCCTCGTGTTAATTCACTTTTTTCAGACAGACCCCTCCTTTCCATGTGCTTCTGTAACACTGATAACATTTTCCTGCTGACTAGTATTTAGTTTAACTAACAATGATTTACAAGATTTAATTAATTGAGGCTAATACAATTTTCTGTCATCATCTCTGCTATGGGTTAGTGCCTTAGACTGCATTTCATCACTGCTTGAAGGCAATGTAAGCATGACCTCTTTGGTTTAGACCTCTCTACATTATGACAGCTCCCTGTGTTGTCCGAGGATATCAAGAGATGGACCAGGAACTGTGCTGGCTGACAACTAAACCAAGGAAAAAAAAAAAGAGATGCTAGCCACCTCAGTCCCCTGAACTGGCCCACCATGAAAACACATGGTGTTTAGATCTGGCGGAATGGTGTGGGTTTGGCTGAACCATTCTGCTTGGCCAAGCTTCCATCAATTCAAAGGGACTGCAAAAGCAAAGCTATAGCAGCTGTTTATTGGAGTCCTAAGGAGAAAACTTGCAAAGGCAGGGGTGGCAAGCAAGACATTACTGGCATCATACAGTAATCTTCAGTTTTCCCTACTATTTCCTACTGTGGCAACTTCTTTGACAAGGAAGTGCTCTGTGCTGTTTCCGGGGTTCACCAGAGAAGTGGTGACCGTGAAATGCCAGCTTCCCACTTCTTTCCATTCCATTACTAAAATCATCTTGTAGGTAAGCAGCACCGGGCTTTTGAGCAAGTTAGTGCACCAAGCTGCTTCAGTCTTCTAGAAGTTTCCACTTTTACAATAATTTCTTAATTCTGTCCCAGATGTATGGCACCACAGTAAACAATGAGAACAGTAAGGAAGGCCAGCATGCTTTTCTTCAGAGCTATTGGGACAGTGGGGGAACAACTAATGGACAAGATGCTGGAAGAGAAAATAAAAGAATATGTATTATTTTAGATGATACACTGGAACAGAAACCATGTTTGTGTTCTTTGTGCTGCTGTCAGCTCTCTTGACTATTTTTTCACCCTCTCTTCCTATCGACTTTCTGTTTTAACCAAGAAATATGTTAAAATATTCTTCAGAGGCAGGTGCATGATGAATTTTACTCACTCCCTTCATCTGGAAACACTCACTATTTTGAGGATTCTTCAGTTTTATTCTTTAATAAAAACAGACAATTACATTTTGTAAACCAAATCAACTAATAAACTGTTCATCAGCATTGCCATTTCTATTAATATTTGGCAATGGAAAAGGGTAGGTTTTTGAAGAGGTTATATAAAGGGGTTCTGTAAAGATGAAATAACTTAATTGTATTTCCTTAAGGAGATAAAGACACAAAGAAAGTATCTGTAGTCTTTTCACAGCAAATGTGTTAACAACTTTCAGTCCTTTTAAGTTTCTTGGTGCAAAAGGACCACGGTTTATTAATTTAGTTCCACAATCTTTCATTGTTAATATGCATTGGTTTTCCTGCGAAGGAAAACTAAATTAAATGGAATAACGGAACAGACGGGTGATTTTACATGTCATGTTTGCTTCAACAGCCAATCATGCAAGATAAGCCAGGAAAAAAAAGAATCATCTTATCCTTATTTACCCAGTGACTAAAATGGGTCCTTACAATTAAATTAATAGGAAATTAAAGATAAATTTTAACACAGCAGTGTAAGAGATGGATGTTTAACCTTGTTTGATAGCAAAAACAACCACATTAAATTCAGTGAGCACATACAACAGATATGAAATTAAATCAATTAATTTGTTACCCCTGTTTTTCAAAGGAGAATGTTTTCACTCCAACCTGTCTAATCTTCTTTATGTTTTGTACTGTGACTTTGGAGCCTTTATTTTGTACATAGTATAGAAAACTATGATTTCATCTAAGAAATCATGAAAAATAATGCAAATAATTAAAGCTGTTATAACATGCATCTTGTTCCTGCAGCATTCAGAAATGACAGAATAACTATGCTTCTGCCAAAGCTGTTTCCTTTTAGCTTGATTCAGAGTTTGCGTTTTGTTTTATCTAAAGAAACATTTATTCTTCCTTACAGATAAAGCCCACAGTCAGAACAGGAATAAGCAGTCTGCAAGTGAGCTTAAGCAGATAAAGCAGCAGTGCCAAAGGACAGCAGCGTATGACATTAGGATCCCAGATAACACACCTACCCAACATTACTATTAATACATTTGGAAGCTAGGTTTTAGCCATGCAGCCTTTTGGGATATCAAAATAACAGCTAAAATCAGGCAAAAATCTTAACTGAACAAACTGAAATACCCGGCTTGAAAAGCTCCCCTAGGTTACTCTGCTATTCTAGAGAGAAGAGTCACGCTCTAAGTGCTGAAATGATAAACCATTAAAACAGTATACAGCAAGGATATGCAGTTTTAGAGGAAATATTATTCACACGTATACTACTGTATATGTAAGTCAGTGTTTAGGTGCAACAGCTCTTCCAAATCTGTCGTGGTTAGGAACCAATAAATGGTGCACATGGAGACACCCAAGACTTGTCACCAACTGAAGCCCCTCGAGCTGTCTGCGTTATAAAGCAGCTAAATTATCTCTTTCTCTGCCTCTCTCCCCCCCAAGTTAAAGAGAGTTTAATCACTGAGTCCAATAGAAAATTGCTGCCTGCTCTTAAATGACAGTAAGTAGCCAGGATGGCTTGTCTCTCCTGACGGTTCTTTTACAGCGACCTCTGACTGCACTTTTTCATTCATTACGCTGCTCTTCATCGTAGGGGAAGCAGAACTGGCTTAAATAAAGGAATTTTGTGCTCTTCACCTCAAGCATCATTGGTCCAAGCGCATCCTTGTCGATGACACTCTGACCTGTAGATGATACGTCTGCTTTCTGCACTTCATCTTCATTAGCTGCTGCTGCTTTTTCTGCAATAAAGAAAACGACGTATTAGATGACAGAGCAGCGCTCTTCAAGTGATACAGTAAGAACCCACCGAGTACCGAGTCTGGCTATGAAACAGTCACAATGCAACAGTTTGGAAAATGAGATTAAATAGTCCCCTCTAATGATTCAACAGAAGCATAACTAGTAGGTTGGCTAATCAGGTTTGAAGTTTTATGGCACAAACGAAGTCATTTCTGCTGTTTCTCTGCTAGACATTTTACTGAACTACAAAACATAACCCTGGGGAAAGATAAGGGCTCCCTGTGAAGGTGGAATGAGCAAAAGCCGGGACCAAGGTGTACTAAAACACTGATCTAAAAGAGCATGCAAAGCTCACAGCTGCACAACTTTTCCATGATCGCTATATTTAGAAGGAAAAACCTAAGTCCGCAAGCTACTGTTTCAGTACTGAGAAACAGCAGTCACATTTCTGTTCCCAGGCCTCCGCCCACATTTTTACTACCACATAACTTTCGTACTGCCTTGTTTACCAATATGTTATTAAACCTACATACAATTTCTAGTGCTGTGTTTGAAAATAACAGGCAAGAAAATAACTATTTAAGGTTTCTGCAGCATAATGCCACACATTATGTTATATGCAGTGTCACAGATCGTACCCAACTCCACATGGAAGGGTTATTCATACATACTGGAACTTTCAAATCAAGAGGGTTTATAATTCCTATCATGTAATGGACTGTATTAATTTTTCTATTCCAAGAATGATATTGGTGTTTAAGGGAGAAGTAATAAAAGTAAAAAAAAAACCCCAAAAAACTCAACAACAACAAAACCCCAAACAAACCACTATACAAAATACACAATCTAAATTGTAAGTTAATGAAATGAGTAATTTTTTGTTGCCAGTTCTATACTCAAACCATTCTTTTATTATTTTTCAAGCAATCATGTAAAAGCTAAGGTTATGCTGCAATGTAATATATTAAAATAATTAAAGATTGTTGTATTTTTAATATTATGCAGTAGCTTATTTTAATAAACATGAAAGCACACTGAAATTATGATAAGAAGAATTTATGCCTTCTACAACAATAAACCAGAAGAAGATTCATTGTAGAAATTACTGAAAGTACCGTGTGCAGATGGAGCAAAGGGCCTTTGGAAAATGACCCTTAGTGAAAATTAAAGCATCAGTCATACAAATTGAAATGTATCCAAATGTACAGTATTTTCCACTATCTGTAGATCCGCAGCACTGCAGCCAAAGTTCCTCTGAACTCTTTCCTTGGCAGAGGTTATAAGGTCAGTGTGAATATACGCTGCTCAGACATAGAGTAAAGGAACTGCTTCTGAGAACCCCTGGGTGTTCTCCTGTCAGCGATTACCCGCTGGCAATGAGGCTTTGGTCACTCAGGCTGTCTCATCCTAGATTTCTACGGTTTCTTGCTTTCATGAAAAAAGAAAAGTCATGAAAATCTTAGCTGTCTTCTTAGAGTACGTTCATACAAAATATAACACCATTGTGAATAATGAAGAAACTAAATTGTTCTGAAGATGGACTGTTGCAACTAATGGACTCATTTTAAATCGCTTTGATTAGCATAATCTGATAGAAATAAGTATGCTAGAAATAAGTATTAAACATTCCCCTGCCATTTAAACTCAACAGGACACAAAATTAGTATTTCTGCTTCGGACTGAGGACTGCAGTGGGATTTTCCTTTTTTCTCTTTTCTTCTCCCTCCTCCCTCCCTTTTGTTTCTTCTTTCGACAAAAAGCAGAGATCAGGTGTAACAGAAAAAAAATGGAACAATCCGTCCCATACCCCAGTACAGCAGAGCTGGCCCCATATGACGATACAACACCGAAAACATGTTCTAAAAATTGTGAAAGAATTTGAAAGGATTCTAAAAATAGGGTTGAGCTTTTAATAAAGTTGGCGATGATATTTGTTTCCCATCTGTTCCTGGTAGCATAAAGTGATCCCTGGTTTCACACTGCAAAATATTACAATGGATACGGATACCAGCTTCCTGCTTTCATCCCCTCACTGCTTCAGCCACTGATAGCATGTTGAGTATCCGGGAACATAAACGCTAGAAAAGGAGGGGCTGCAGATATGGTACAGCAGTGGTGTGCAAGCACATCCACTACCCACTATTTCCAGGTTTCACTGATTTACAAAGACTACTTCTACTGATTATTTTTCACATAATACAAAGCATTTGTTGCAGATTTTTTTCACTCTTGCAACCACAGTGTTCATACAAACCCCCGCTATCTATGAAAGCAACTGTTCTTTTGTGCACACAGGCAAGGTTTTATACAAGGAAAGAGAAGAAAGGTTTTAATTACTATAATGGTAATCAACACAGAAGCTGCAATACTAGGTCAGTCCAAGGATCTCGCAAGCCTCACAATCCAGTCTCTGGCAGTGGCTGCTTTCCCCTCTGGTTCCCTGTTTCTCCATTTCTGCCCTTTGATCCTTGACCGCTTCTATTCCATCATCAGCTATCCCTCACAACCATTCGACCTCTCCATTTTCTTTTCCCTTAAGACACCCTTTTCCACAGAGGGCCCAACACCTTTGCGGGACCAATAAACACAGTGATTGCTCGAGGAAAAAGCCTAACTTCCACTGCACTACTCGTGACGTTTAGTTAGGCATTCTGGAAAGCTTTATAAACCACAAGTGCTGAAAAATTACAGACTTCATAATTGGATCTGCAACTTCATTGTGTAAGAAGTTAAGTGGCTGGAGAGCTTAGAGGAGGCTATGCATTCAGGCCACAGGTCCCTATACATTTATGTAAGTGGCATCGTATAGGAAACCATGGCCTCAGACAGCCTCTGAGGGGGACCAGCAGTAACTTACGTCAATGCTATAAACCACAGCTACTGATAACGTTAAACTGCGTAGTAAATTATCCACTTCTGACAGCACTACAAAGCCCCATATGAAGACTCCATCAGCACGTACAGGAAAAGTAAGTGCAAACCCTGTCAGCAGTGTCATCCTGACACACGGGCATGCAGAACGTCTTGAAATGCAAATCTTCTCTTCAGTGATACAGAATGTGGAGCTAATTGAGAGCAAAAAATTTGTCGCAGGAAGGTTGGAAAAAACCAACAGCTGATACACAAATTTCTTGTGCCGATGACACTCGTACATTCATTTATCCTGAGTCGGTAGTGTTGGGTTTTTTTTTTTTTAACAATTCCAGCTTCTGGTGTTAAACAGTGGTGCAAAAATGTAAAGTTTACTTTTCCTTTTTTCACCTTCTATCTTTTTTTAGGTTCACTGGGGGCCCTACAAACAAATCAAAAGCACAGAGAGTTTATTATTTCTACACTAGATTAATGATTTTTGAATGTTAGGGGTTAGGAAAATAGCTGCAGAGGCCCAACTTTGCAAAGCCTCTCAGAAGCCTTTTTTCCAGCCCCATGGGAATTGCCTGGTATCACCCCGTGACTAACCACAGCCGCTACATTTTTCCACTGCGGCCACTAAGATGAGAGCGGGAGCTGGTTCCCTCGATGCTGCCTCCTGGAACAGCTATGCCCCTGTTCAAACGGAAAACACCAGGAAAGCGTTACCAGGCATCCTACAGGCACAGCAGCTAAAGCAGAGCAGAGGTTTAGCATGGAAAGAGAAACACAGCCTTGTGCCGGCAGAGGAAGTGAGCGGGGTGGAAAGGGGCTTCCCATGGCTTCACCTTCACATAGGGAATTCTCCACTGGAGAGGGAGTGTTAAATTAGGAACCGGTCCCACTCTTAGAATATGGCTACCAGGGATCAGGCATATTTTATCTCATTTACAGCAGAGTAAACTTCACACACATGAAATAATTATTAGCTCTGCTTAATTAAGAGTTTAGCCTAGAGAGAGAAAAAAATTTAAATAACATAGAAGCATTCCTGAGAGAGATACTACAAAGAATATATACAACCAATTATGTAGCATTTTAGTGATGTAATTTAGTCTTTAAACTGTGGATATGTTTACAATTGTATATGCGGTAATATACTAAAATACATATTAGTATTTTCAATTGGGCATCTTCTAGTGATCATAAACTGTATTTGCTTTTCTATGATAATATACAGAAGAAAGAAGGAAAAAAAATGCCCTCACAAATATTTTCTGACAAATTTATCAGTGGGGGAGCCTCAAGCTTTATTTGAAGCTCATTCCAGATTCTGAAAGCAAACCTTTGTGAAATCACATTAGTTAAGTCAAAGAAAGAGAAGCCAAAAGCAATAGTTCAAAGCCTCCTGCTATGCTTTAACTTTGGAAGCCTTCCTGGTTTTCCATCCTCCCAGCTCCAGCTAAGTTCTCTCTGCATTTCTGACAGCAGACTCAGAAGTGCTACCGACGGGCATCACCTTCCCTAGGTTGTGTTTCAACCCCTCCCTTCCTACAGGTGGGTAGGCAGGACCAGATGAACCACCCGAAAAGCCCTCTTTGACTGTATTCAAGCTCTACTCCAGCTTCCTTAATGAAACTGGCTACAGAAATAGTTCCCACTTCATGCTCTCGGCAAAACCAGAACGCATTTTCGAAGTAAAGATCAAAACCGTAGCCTCTGTAGGGATCGAGAAAAGACGAAACATGATCTGAAAGAGAAAATTTGCATCAACACATATTTAGTTTATTTTTCGCAGGAGAAACACTACAGGTTCTCCCTAGAACAAGACGAGCAAAAATGAGATGCTGGACAGGGACTCACATTCTACAAACTGCTAAGGGAAAAGGTCAAAAGAAAAAGCTGTGACGGGCAGAACCAAAGCTATTACCCAACACTCTTCAAACCAGGTTTTCTCTGGTGCCCCGTATAATTCCCATCCTTCATAATTTTCTGGAATTGCTACGGAAGCATCACACCCATCTCAAATCACAGACCCTCCTTTACACAATAATAGGTAAAAAAATATGATAAGGGATACTAGAAAGCTCAGCTCTGCACGGTAGAAAAATCACACAAATCAAGGAAGATCCTTGTAACACTAACAGCAACCTGAAAGCGATTGTAAATGCTACGTAATGTTTAAACATCCAATTAAATTTTACACTACAACTGTCTTGAAAACAACTTATCTTCTCCATCTTTTGTATGCATCAGCCAACTACTTTTGTCGTGCCTCACGCATATTTGTGACTTGTTTACCCTGTGGGGGCCTTCCGATCACCCCTAAATTGCCGTGTAAAAATAAAATACAAACAAACAGTCAAGGAAACACTAAAAATCCGTAACTGGCCAAAGATGAGGGTTGATATAGTATTAAAAATTAATGTTACTATATAATAGAAAGTATACTTAGCAAACTGTTAAGTTTTAGTTGACATTACAGGTTTAAGTATTAGATTTAGTAACATCTGTGTACGACTACTGCCAAGTAATGATACTGACTGTGATCATGGACAGGAGGTTTTTAACATGAATCAGGGCTATACAAAAAGTACCTTCAAATCTATCGACCTGAAGAGAAAACAGAAAGAACAATAAAAAAAGAAAGCTTGTATTTGGTAACGTGAGTAGTTTTGGATCACTACACATGATGAAGCAAAGCAGTGAAGAACGTGTAAGTTATTTTGATGCTTGGTTAACCACAGGGAAAGCATCTCTGCCGTGTAGCTGCACAATTGAAAGCACTATGATCCACAGCTCACATGGAACTTGATATCCACATGCGTGTTTCTTACCCAGTTCCCACTGCCTCGACACGAGTTGTATTTCTCCCTGAAAGCAAGTCATTTTTCAAAAGACTGGTGCCTAAGAAACAGGAACTATTTCAGCAATCAATTTTAAGGCCAGCTTATCCCATCCATGTGAATAAAGTTAGCTACTATTTTAGGGAAGTGATTATGTAGCGAGGTTGCTCTTTCATCACATAGCACACATCTGTCCAGAACAAAGAAGCTACTAGACCCTTGGATACACTTTTTTCCCCCCAGAAACTATAGATCAAGTCTTAGGAAAAACTATGCAACATCTCAGGAAGGTTTTAGGAGGTAAAACAAGGGAGAATTATGCATCTGCACGGAACTAAAATTAGAAAAGCTGCCATATGGCTCTGTGAAGCCAGCAGCACGTTCTTATTCATTAGGAAGCATTCTGCTAACATAAAAACACAAGGCCTTCCTGTGCTCTCCAAATGTGTTTATCTTTTCAACATTAATGCACGATATATCATCAGGCTGCTGAAATCTCCTGCAGTGCATATTAAAAAAGCACAGCTGCACTTTTTCTCAGCACGTTTATTGACTGCGAGCAATCTAAGAGCACAGCTCTGCCCAGCTCCTCGACACACAGCCCTCTTGTTAGCACTGCTCGGCTCCCCTTCGGTTGGAAAGAGCTACGCGCCCAGCTGCCTGCCCTGCCCAGGCCAGCAGCACCCCACGCCTCCCCATACCCTGCTCCGCTCCTCGCACCCACGTGGTTTACCTCCATATTCACTACTGCTGGTAGAAGCACACTTAAATGGTAAATGACCCCAGGGCTTAAGCTAAAACGCCTCAGAAAGCTGTAAGTTCAGGAGCAACAGCGCTTACAACACCCCGATTTCTTCTTGGCAGCATTTTCAAGTTCTAATTGGCACGGCTGCTCTCCTGCCCCACACATCCCTGCCCCAGCTTCCCACTGTACGCACCAGTAAGGCACCGGCTCTACAAAAGCTTTGCGTTCGCACGGAAACACCAAATACAGGTAAACATCCGTGGAGCTTTTCAAGCTTTAAGTGATGTCTGCTCTTCAAAAATCCAGCAAGAGTAACTAAGTGTATAAAATTTTCTCAGGCACTGAAAGTAAAATAAGCACCCAAAAAACCAGGATGGATTTAGTAATAGCAACAAACAGAACTAATAATGTATAAAATGAATACTAGTTTGACTTATCTTAATAATTTTGACATTTCTCCACTACTCTTTTTTTTTTTTTTTTGTACAAGTCAGCATTTTTGTCACTCCATACAACTATCATTGGAAGTATTGCCTGAGAAATAACTGCCCCCAGCTTAGTTAAACTGGAAAAGAATCAGACCGTCAAGGACAAAAATCATGAAATTCAACTCAATGAGTAATATTTAACTGCTGGACAGCAAGAAGCCGTACCTCTGTATGCATTCTTTTCTAAATACTTTAACATGCATTTTACTACCTCTTCCTCGGTTTCTTCTCTTCCCCATTCTCATTTTGCCTTTCTCCCTTTTTTTTCTTATTATTACAAAACTCACTGGTCTACTTGGAAACAAGGAAGAGGAAAGGTGACAGGGCTGGGAGTGCCCCCTCCTTCCTCCACTCACCCCAAGAGCCGATCGGCTCCAAGCTGTATCACAGTGCCACACTCTCGGCACACAGCTCCATTCCGAACACCGAGGCAGAGTCTCACCCTCTATAAATACACTTAAATATCTTCTCTGAAGATTGCCAACTCTTCATTTTAACATCAGCAACTAAAAGTGACAGCGTTATTTACAGATACGGCGTTAATTGCAGAAATACACACCTCCTATTCGCACGTTTATCTACTTAATGCAAGTGGAAGGGATTAGTCACACATGGGACAACCTCGGGAGGTCACTAGTTTCTGGTAGGTTAAGGGCTGGGGACTAAAGTAAAACCCAGCATTACAACCTCCTCCAAATCCTCAATGGCTTGATCCACCCCTGGCATGCAATAAAAACACAAAGCAACACAGCAAGTAAAATAATTTCCTTGCTGAGATTATTCATAGCATTTTTATTTATCAGTAGAGATACAGAGGGACAACTGTCATCCTGTCATTTAAGTGAAATCTAAACTAAGACTAAAAGCAACCCTGGATCCAGAAACTATGTCTCACCCCATGCCTCGTTTTAAACTGTAAGGATACGTCAAACTAACACATTGCGAGTGGAAAGTTGGTTTTCATTAAGATCTCTTGAACGTGGAATTAAGCTTCCACCACAACCTTCACCTGTTGACTCCTGGATATGCGGCAGCATTGACTTTTTCCACTAAGTTTTCAAAAAAAAGTGGAAAGGAATATAACTGGGTGTACTTTTACTCCTGCAGAATTTTTAGACAGGTCTTAGGCTATTAAAGTATTTGAGAATGTTCAACATAAAATTTTATATAAAACGGTGTGCTTAACTTGTGAACTGACAAATCAAATGTGTATACATTCCTATGTTTTTAAGCCATATCCATTCTCTTTTCTCCAAAAAGATAACACTATCTTTCCAGTGTATACTGACCGGCTAGAGAAAGAGCATAAATAAATTAATCACCAATGGTGCTGCCGGCCCAGGAAATTTCCCTATCAAAAGGCCAAAATCCTGAGAATGTGTAATTTTCACTGGTTTAAAATGCCTTTTTAAATGCTGGTTAGTGGTCTGGTGGGTTTTTTTCCGTCCATTTACACTTCCTAGGAATGTGTAGTAACCAGTATAATCCCAAATCTCTGACCGGTTGTGGTATAATTTAGAGCATTCTGTAAGTTCTTAGACAAGAAAAGAGAACACATGGAAGATCAAGTACATCAGCTATCTGTGCCTTACCCAAAAATACCCTAAATTTAATAAATCACTAGTCATTTGATTCTGGAATCAGAGAAGCAGATTCAAATATATGTATCTGTAGCTGTATTCACAAACACACACCCAGGAAACAGTTTTGCCTCTGTTGCTATTTAGATGACTTGAACACACTCATGTAAACTACTCAGCTGTACATGACAACAAATCCCAGGCATCCATCAGCACTGACTTAAAATCTGTTACATTAATATGGCTGGATTTCAAAAGAAAGAACCAACTTCACTGACCCCTGCATGGAAATATTAGATACAAATATTTGGCATTACTCAGTTTAACAAAGTAATTATTTTCTTTGGTATGTACTGAATTAGGACAGAAAATTTTACTGTATTTTTTGGCTTTTACAGTTTTATAAGTGTTAGATATTTACTTAATGAGTAACCTCATCTTGTTTTGATAATTCATCTCTAAAAACAGTATTAACATGAATGTCTAAATGGTGGGAGCCTGATGTTCCTTAACATTTTGGCTGAGATGGTGTTTTCAAAGACAAGAAATATGAAAGGATCTAATAATGTCATTCAAAACAGGGCTCCATCACTGTCTCAGAAATAATATATTGCTTTAATGAAAGTTAACAGCTCTCCAATTGGTTCTTTGACGCGTAAAAACACAGGCAAGATTTTGAAAATAAAGATACAAGGGTTAACACTCTTTAGCTAGAATCTGCAGATGCAATTGCCAAGCTAATTAAACTTATAGGTTTCCAAAACTTAGGCCAAAATAACATACTGGAAAGGAATATTAATCTAGTCAGACGCCATTTCTTGAAGCCGTACTGTTATGTACTCAACCAACTGTTAAAAGGAAACAGATGACTCCCCTTCTTTGAATGCCACATTGCCATGATTACCAAGTATCTTCTTTATTTTAGGATGCTGATGATAAATCTTTGTGACACACCAGATCATTCACAACAACAGGCAAAGATATTTTTGCTTTTATAAATTGCCATCGATGACTGCGAAAGTTTTCAAGAGACCTAATATGGCACACCAAAAAGAAGTATGATGGATTATGTGCTCCCTATGAGCCCATGAAAGAAAAAAGTTTCCATAATAAAGCGTAGGCCAAAATGGAGCACAGATAATTGAAGACAGCTAAGGAAGAACAGAAACAAGTTTAATTTAATGTGTCCATGCTAACATGGATAACAGGGCTCCTACTGCTTCTAGCAGTCCAGATTACAGTAGATAAATCTCTGACGAAAAAGCTCTAAATCATTAAGGACAAGTAAAGTTTTCTTCCTATAATAGCCCAGTGTTCAGAAATAGAAGCTGGGGCCCCTCTTCTTGCTTGTCTAACCCACCATCACAGCCCTCAGCCAAACATCTAAGGCAATTCAGAAACAGAAACTTTCCTATTACTGCAGAAGGAAACACTTCCTACAAGAACCTGTTTACCTCTGCATGTTAGTTACTTAAAGGAATTTTTTAACCCCAATCCTTTACAAAACTGTGTTTAAGATTCATTTCATGTATTTCAACAGTGGCTACATTACTTCAGCTATGTTACGAATACAGCATAGCTGTAAGAAGGATGGTAATGACTATTAACATGTATTGTTAAAGATATTCTCTAAAATTAAAAGATCTTTTTTCATTACCCTAGAAAAGTTTGGCTTATCTTGTTGCTAAGATTTACATCCAGACAAAATCACTTTTAATCTCAATTAGATTAATTTGTTCTGTCACATTTAAAAATGCCTGCTAATGGAACTGATAGGTACAAATGGGCTCCCTTCAACAGACTGAACCATACTTACAACTTAATTAATTAGGCATTATCGTTTCTTGTTCTCTATTTCAGAGTCATGAAGTAGGGATCAGCACCAAGTCTTAAATAAGTCAGTATAATCCATATACAGAAAAATAATTAAACAAAAACATTACTGCTTACTTTATTTCCTTAGTGAGCTTTATCAGTTCTCCTCTGAGAAGAAACTCTGACCTGCCTTAAAACAGTTCTCTTAACCATGGGCAACCAGGAGCTCACTGGAAAGGATGCTCTACGCTGTGGCAGTGGGTGCTGCCGTATCCGGCTCTGTAGCCTCACTGCTCTTCCCCAGCCCCAAGCTCCTGACATGATGCAGACTGGGAATGAGGTACCGCTGTTTGGCACTGAGTATGCTGAATAAATGTAGCTTTGGCCAGGAAATGCTGAAGACTGAGGTCTAACTCCATTCATGACCCTCCTTGGCACAAAGGCTGGTAACGCAGGCCTGAAGCCAAGCCCATGCATCAGATCAAAAGCGATAATCCAGAACCTTTTTTTCCAGTCTGCAATTTACTCAGTTGCTTGAAACAGGAACATGGGTGCCTGCTCCTCACTTCACCCATTAGAGTACCAACTGGGGAGACTTTTAAAATAATAGTTGTTATTTCCACAGGACTATGGGTCCACCTCAGTCTAAACATTTAAGGATACCAGGTCCTGAGCTAAGGATCTAAATTCTAAGCCACTTGTAGATCTGGGTGTAGTGGGTTGACCCTGGCTGGAGGCCAGTTGCCCACGAAAGCCACTCTAACACTCCCCTCCTCAGATGGGCAGGGGAGAGAAAATATGATGAAATACACAGGGATTGAGGTAAGGACAGGGAGAGAACGTTCAGCAATTATTGTCATGGGCGAAACAGACTC
This sequence comes from Eurypyga helias, assembly GCF_000690775.1. Lineage (NCBI taxonomy): Eukaryota > Metazoa > Chordata > Aves > Eurypygiformes > Eurypygidae > Eurypyga > Eurypyga helias. The sequence goes on from NW_010273838.1 coordinate 59,413, forward strand.
AACTTGGGAAAAAATTAATTTAATTTATCATCAATCAAATCAGACTAAAAAGAGAACTACAACCAAATCTTAAAACACCCTTCCTACCAGTCTCAAATTCCCTCCTGCTTTTCTCTACATCCTCCCCACCAGCGGAACAGGGGGATGGGCAATGGGGGTTGTGGTCAGTCCATCACATGCTGTCTCTGCCGCTCCGTCCTCCTCCGGGGAGGACTCCTCACACTCTGTCCCTGCTCCAGCATGGTGTCCCTCCCATGGGAGACAATCCTCCACGAACTGCTCCAACATGAGTCCTTCCCAGGGGCTGCAGTTCTTCACAAACTGCTCCAGCGTGGGTCCCTTCCATGGGGTGCCATCCTTCAGGAGCAGCCTGCTCCAGCCTGGGTCCCCCATGGAGGTCATAAGCCCTGCCAGCAAACCTGCTCCAGCCTGGGCTCCTCTCTCCATGGGACCACAGCTCCTGCCAGGAGCCTGCTCCAGCCTGGGCTTCCCATGGGGTCACAGCCTCCTTTGGGCATCCCCCTGCTCTGGCGTGGGGTCCTCCCCAGGCTTCAGGGGGTCTCTGCTCCCCCGTGACCCTCCATGGCTGCAGGGCACAGCCAGCCTCACCATGAGCTGCCAGGGAATCTCTGCTCTGAAGCACCTTCTTCCCATCCTACTCCACTGACCTGGGTGTCTGAACATTTGTTCCTCTCCCATCTTGCCCTCTGTCGGTCTACAAAGCCTCCCCTGTTCTGTTTTTCCTTCCTTCTTAAACATGATATCCCTGAGGCGTTGTGACTGAGACTGGCTTGGCCTTGGCCAACAGCGGGTCTGTTTTGGAGATGGCTGGCACTGGCTCTGTCAGGCACGGGAGAGGCTTCTTTCCAGCAGCTTCTCACAGAAGCCACCCCTGTAACCAAAACCTTGACCTGCAAATCAAATACACTGGGCCCAAGTCCTTATTAAATAAAAAAAACCCAACCAAAACCAGCTAAAAAAACCCCAAAATCAAAAGAATCCAAAACCCTACATTTGGAAAGGGTTTAAGCTGTTGAGATGATGTATGCTCCTAGCTTCACAAAAAGAAAGATTAACAGTGCCCATGACCATCACAGAACTCAGGGAAGAGTATTCTTAGACAGTAACTCACAACAACCCTGAGAAAGCCAGTGTCCCCCCTCAGTTATATTTAATACAGGTTTTATGGGCTGGCTTTTCTGCCTCTAACACTGATACAGAAAAGTAAGGAAAAAAGCAGCTTACTGAGCATTTTTGCATTTTACACTGCCAACTGCAAACACATAATTATATTTTGAACATTAAGTATAATGGCCTGACAAGTTGTTTTATAATGTCCAGTTAAAATCAACATCCCTAGCAGCTAGACAGATGGTGACTCAACTTTCAAGTTTAATAGTAATCACAGTAATCCTTGACATCAATCAGTGCAACACTCAACAATTAATTAGTAAGTTTTGTCACATTCCCTAAAAATATTTGGTAATTTCTTACTGCAGCGCAAGAGAAGAAAACAGTCAGAGGTACAGCGATACTGGTCCCAAAACCATGGCTAATGCCACACTGAAGGAAAGAGAGAGCACAACTGGGGAAGAAGTGAAAAACAGAACACAGGACAATTAAAAGGAGAGAAAAGAAAACAGGAAAAGCTGAAAGATAAAGCCCTTCAGGAGAAAATGGAGAAATACGAAGAAAATCCGTTCTACAAACAATCTCATTTGACAGCTAGTGACAGGGAGCATTGCGTTCAGAAAAGTCAAGGGGTTATTAAGAAATAACTAAAAATAGAAAAATAAATTCAAACATTCAAGTATTTCCTCCAAGCTAAGGAGGTAAAAGATTTTGTAGAAAAGAAAGGAGACCGGAAGAATTTTATGTTACTGGCACAAATTACCTTGACATTTTTCCACCCAACACCAAAACAAACAAACCAAGAAGATTCTAAATGAGGGTCCATCTGAGTTTTCCAATCTATATTTAGAATTTACAACCTTGACACCTTTTTTTTTAATTTCCAAGTGAATCAATTGTTATATTTAAGCACACTTCCTCTTCAATGTTGAACACAGGCCCAGATTTAATTTGACATAGAAGAACCTGTCTCTGGAAGACATTCCCCTCAGAAGGATCATGGGAACCACAGATTGTTCCAAGTCTTTCTAGGAAATTCTGCCTCAGAAGAAAAAGTACCAGTAAAAGGCTAATGCTCTTCATGCGCGTGCATCTGAAGATTACAAGGCACCACCTTAACTGTCCAGCTGGATCTTTGTAAAGCATCCCAAAATGTTTCACCAAGTGACTCCTGCCTCACGTCAAAAACCTCCACTGAACTACAGTATATATTCTGAAGGATATTCAAATCTGACTGAGAAGGCTGATGGAGCCCATCAATTTCTTCATTAAGTTGCTTCGAATTTCATTTAACGTTCCACTAAGAACCTGCACTTTACATATGAGCTGGCTTTGGCCACAGACTCCAGGTGTAGGCCGCACCCTGCCTTTGCCTGTTAGAGTCCTCTGCAGCAGGCACCCTGGAGCTCCATTTCGCTTGTGTCAGTAAGCAAACCAAGGTTTGCAGGGACATGCCTTTCTGTTTCAAGATGAATACAGTCTCAGTGAACCGAGGTACCCCACTGCTGCTTCTTCCAAAGGGGCATGTGGATGTGAACATGGCAATATCTGGAACATCTCCAGTTATGGAGTATCTACTTTGAAAGTTTCCTACTTTGGCAAAACTTAAACTGATGTACTTTTCTCTCTCCATCTTCTGACGTGTGCTCTGATCTTGGGTGAGCTCAAGAGTGCTTTGCTTTCAGAGGGAAAAGGGAGTGTGTGTATGTGTAGTGCACACACGAGAGTACGCACTCTCTTGTGAAATACAGATAGATGTGCCAACACACTTTAGTGCTGAAAGGAAACCGAAGGCATGTATGTCTTGGTTAGTCTGAGAACATTCACTAGCAGCTCAGCAGTGAACATGACAGAGCAAGTAACTGATCATTTGCTATGTCACCCTTCCAACCTTGTCTGTGTGGGTTTTTTTTACCTTCCCTCCAGTTGCACACTGTGGGTTTCCATAAAAGAAAGTGAAAAGCGAAGTAGTGATTATTTTTTGCATCCTCAGTCATTTCACATTCAAGGCCCTTTATAACCCAACTAACTGCAGTTGTTCATACGCAGAACCTTTTACAGAAATAACAAACTGCAGGACTTAGAACAGATGCAATTATCTTGGTTCTAGTTTGAACACAGAGGAGCCTTTGATCATTACCTCTTTAATGTGCAGTGGAACCACAGGTTTTCAGAATTCAAACATGGTATGAAAGGCACTGCACCCTATTGTGAGTAAATATTATATTATCACTTTCCAGGCTTTAAAAAGAAAAGATAAAAGCTGTGTAACAAAAGCTAGGTTGCTTACAATAGATGATCTTATTTTGACTGAAGTATCATCACTACTCTCAGTAAATTAATTTGCCATTCCATAAATTAAGCTCCATAGAGACAGTGAAGGCAACATGAAGTCTCCTTCACCTACTTGCTTTACATGCTGCTGAAACTGGGATGTTGTGTTCACTAATCTAAACCACACAGCTAGCCCTGATGTTGTACAGTCAGCACCTTTTACACTATATACCTTCTAGTGATAAGAGACTACAAACACAAACATTAAGACTCGAATCAGCAGCCTCCAATTCTTCTTTAGCACCTACACTCAGTCCTTCCTATTGACCAGACTCCTCTGAAGACAGAGCACCTGGTGAGAAACATTAGACTCAAGAGCTTCGTTCATACTGTGAAGGGCTGGATGTGAGCCAGTATTTCTGTATTTTATCTTTTTCCCCAAATTAAAATGCTAAATGATTGCTATGATGCTTTCAGGTCATAAGAGATTACATGGTAAACCGCCAAAAAACCCTGTAAAGTTCCAAAATTTGAAGTGCTCAATGACAGTTTAAATGCAGCCTGAGAACAACACACTCTCCTGCAAGGAGGTAGCCTCCAAAATACTAAATTTAAGGAAGAGATGTCTCTATCTTTCTTATACATTTTTGCTACACACTCAGAAGTAAAAAATACATGGCCTTTTTTATGATCGTTAAATATTAAAGTATAAATATATAAACAAACCCAAAACTTTAACGAAAATACTCCTGCAAAGAACAAAGAAGGAACACTTGACACCTATGCCCCAAAGCATGTCCAATATAGCAGAAGCTCAATCCTTTATAGAATTCCCCAACACTGGTATTACAGACCTCTTAGACCACAACCATCTTTGCAGCTACAGAACATAAAATAACCATGCTCCAACGAGTTTGAATTATTTTCTCTTTTGGTCATTTAGAAGTTATGAAAGAAAATAAAATTAAGATCGAAGAAGAGCAAAATACAAGTAAAATGCAAAACAAATGCAAGCAAGTTTTCCTGTGACACCTGCCAATAATTAGTATTTCCACCTGAAAAAGACCCCTCTCTCAACAGTTAGGAGTGAACATTAAAGTTTCTCTTCAGCTTTGAGCCACAACTTGGAGTCAGAGCTTAGCTTTCCAGTACATTATCTCTAGAACTGAAATAATCTATCATCAACAACTTGAAGCCCACGGACAAGAGAGAGGCTTTGTTAAGTGACAGTCATCGCCTGAGACTGTGCAATGACCAACAGTGCCAAGACAGCTGTGAGTGTTGGACCATGGCTCACCACTGCGGGCACGCTAGGGCTGGAGACCAGTGCCACCAAAGCCATTCTACCACTGCCCTCCTCAGATGGAGAGCGGGCAGAAAACATAACGAAAGGCTCATGGGTCGAGGTAAGGACAAGGGGAGATCACTCACTGTATTGGCTTTGTGTGGCAAGGTTTTGGTAACAGGGGGGCTACAGGGGTGGCTTCTGTGAGAAGCTGCTGGAAGCCTCTGCTACGTCTGACAGAGCCAATGCCAGCCGGCTCCAAGACGGACCCACTGCTGGCCGAGGCTGAGCCAATCACACTCATAATGCCTTTGGGATAACATGTTTAAGAAGGGAAGAAAAACAGAAACGGGGAGATTTTGCAGAGAGACAGAGAAGCCAAGGCCAAGACAATCATAGTCAAAACACTCCTGTGATAACTTGTGTAAGAAGGGATAAAAAACAGAACAGAGGAGGTTTTGCAGACAGAGAAAGCAAAATGTGAGAGAACCAACTCTGCAAACACCCAGGTCAGCAGAGAAGGAAGGGGAGGAGGTGCTGCAGGCACCTGAGCAGATTCCCTGGCAGCCCGTGGTGCAGCCGGTGGTGAGACTGGCTGTGCCTTGCAGCCATGGAGGGTCACGGGGGACCAGAGACCACCCTGAAGCCCAGGCAGGACCCCACCCTGGA
>NW_010273838.1:65143-65623 GCF_000690775.1 Eurypyga helias
TGGACGGATCACAGCCCCCATTCCCCATCCCCCTGTGCCGCTGGTGGGGAGGACATAGAGAAAAGTGGGAGGGAATTTGAGCCGGGGAAGAAGAGAGGGGTTGAGGAACATGCTTTAAGATTTGGTTTTAGTTCTCTTTACTCTGATTTGATTGATGAAAAATTAAATTAACTTTTTCCCTCCACGGCTGCAGAGGCACAGCCGGCCTCACCATGGTCTGCACCACGGGCTGCCAGGGAATCTCTGCTCCGGTGCCTGCAGCACCTACTCCCCCTCCTTCTCCACTGACCTTGGGGTCTGCAGAGTTCCCTGTCGCACATATTCTCACTCCTCTCTCCAGCTGCAGTTGCAGAGTGTTTTTTTCCCCTTCATAAACATGTTATCAGAGGTTCTATAACTGTTGCTGATGGGCTCGGCCTTGGCCAGCAACGAGTCCATATTGGAGCCGGCTGGATCTGGGCAACAGACACAAGGGGGGCA
>NW_010273838.1:65942-73662 GCF_000690775.1 Eurypyga helias
TACTGCCCCTCCTTCTCCACTGACCTTGGGGTCTGCAGAGTTCCCTGTCGCACATATTCTCACTCCTCTCTCCAGCTGCAGTTGCAGAGTGTTTTTTTCCCCTTCATAAACATGTTATCAGAGGTTCTATAACTGTTGCTGATGGGCTCGGCCTTGGCCAGCAACGTGTCCATATTGGAGCCGGCTGGCACTGACCATCAGACACAGGGGAGGCATCTAGCAGCTTCTTACAGAATCCACCCCCGTAGCCCCCCTGCTACCAAAACCTTCTCACGCAAATCCAATACACACGCTTGGACCCGTGTTTGAGGAGGCCCCACCAAGGACCCATGGGGAGACAGATCCTCTCCTGCCACACCAGTCCAGCCAAATCAAAAATACTGCTCAGGGTCACCAGAGAACTGCACCAATGCTACTGCCAGGATAAGGGAAGGGAAACTCCTGGCCAAGAGGATGGCAGGGACGGTGAACCAGGGCTTTTCAACAGCTGCCTCATTTCCTGCAGGTTAGTGTGCAGCCTCCACATCAACATCTTAAGGACAACTCTATTGTTTCTCTTAGTCAAAATAAATAATAACAAAATTCACTTAAATCTCCTAACAAGATGACAAGTAAACAGTCTCATTAATTTTGGGAAACTAGGCTACATCTATTCTGGAACAGCAGATAGGACTCTAACCATGATGAGGAAGCAAAAAATGACAACAATCCACTAAATCCTATTAAGTGCATTAATTTGACACTGCTTTCACAATTTTGATTACCAGTTTGATGATTATTTTTGTCTGCTTTCTTGAAGGAAGAGAATCACAGAGTCACAGACTAGTTTGGGTTGGAAGGGAGTTTTAAAGATCATTTAGTCCACCCTCCTTACCATGGGCATTGACACCCTCCACTAGACCAGGTTGCTCAAAGCCTCGTCCAGCCTGGCCTTGAACACTTCCAGGGATGGGGCATCCACAGCTTCTCTGGGCAGCCTGTTCCAGTGCCTCACCACCCTCACAGAAAAAAAATCTCTTCCTTATGTCCAATCTAAATCCACCCTCCTTCAGTTTAAAAACATTGCCCATTGTTCTGTCACTACAGACCTCACGAAAAAGTATCTCCATGTTTCTTATAAGCCTTCTTCATGTACTGGAAGGCTGCAATAAGGTCTTCCCACAGTCTTCTCCTCTCCAGGCTGAGCAATCCCAACTCTCTCAATAGTTGGAGCCTAATGTGGACACAGCTATAGGTCATAATGTTGTCTTCAGCTATAAGTCATAATAATTAAATTATAACACTGTTTCCACAGAAAACTAGTAGTAAAGTGCCATAAGTTATGTGTAGATAAGACCCAAGCCAACTAGTCCGCATGATATGCAACAGCGGTAAAATAAGCAAACCCCAGGAAATTTCCCACTTGTTGGGTCTGTTGGCTAATGACTGCTTTTCATCAGAGCCAGAAAAGAAACTGATGGTCTGCATTACCTAAAAAAACCCAGTTAAAATTCTTCAGTAAATCAGAAGTTCTCTGGAGGCATGCAAGTAGTAAATTCAACATAACTGGATATTTAGCCAAGAAGCTTTACAATGTACAGAGGAAGATCAAAGCCATTTTCAGTGCATCACTCTCAGCTGTAGGTAGAGGAGACAGCAAAGCAAATTCAGTAATAGATTTTTTGTAAATGTTCTGCATAAATTGCTCAACTTCACAGCACAAATTCCTCTGACACTTAATTCAGTCTTAAAATCCTATCAGGCTGAAAGTACAGCACATATAAATAATAATAACCATGAAGAACTCCTTCAAAAAAAAATTTAAATCAGGATCCATTTTAAATCTCCTGCCATCTCAAATATGATTAATATAAAAAAAAAATTAGTGAAATTGACCAACTGAAATATTTACAAAACAAAAACCAACAAACAAAACCCAAGTCTGCATAGGCTCTTGTTTTAATATCCCAATTTGGTAAGATATTTATGCACATAACTTTAAACCTTTAAGTAGTTCCACTGACTTAACAGGGATTACTCATCTGCTTAAACTTCACCAGTTGCTTAAATACTTTGTGAAATATTAATCTAAACTCAGATCTGATAAATTCAAAGTAGCAGCAGCCAAAGTAACACCTCATTACAGCTTTAAGACCATGCTGTTTTCCTTTAGCAAGCGATTTTACTTTCATATTGGTGCTGGAGGCAACAATAGACTATTTGCTGGAGTGACCATGTGATTACACAGTGGTACTGCTACAGGGAAGCAAAAACTGGTTTTGCTATCAAATGAGAAACCAGAAAAGGAAGATATATATGATTAACAACAAGCCTTCTTTTTAAATTCATACAGATTCCATAGCTCTTGCATGTCTCTTCACCAAGTACTTCTCCCAACATTGTTTAGCTTTCACATGGTGGTTCATCCTGTCCAGGGTCTGTCTTGCAAGGCAAGATCTGACAACTCAAAAGTGTACATTAACAGCTAGACTGATTATCACCGCCCTGATATCCCCTCCCTGTACTACTGAAAAGATGATCACAAAACCTTTTCAGAAACTGGTGACACATGAAAGCTGGACTCCGCAGGAAAATGGAACCAAGACATAAATTCGTATTTGGCGACACTTTGGCACAGTAGGTTGTATTCCACTGTATGTGAATCTAAGTCAAGTGGATGCCATCCTAAAAAAAGGCTACTGAAAACAGAAAGGCATGAAGAGTAGAAGGAGAAAAATACGAGATGCAGACCTGGAGTTTAATAAAAGGTACTTGGGGAACTTGGACAAAACCCTACACCTTGTACTGCAGCACTCCTACAGTTAGAATAGACTGCTTAGCTAGAGAAACTGCTGAAGAAGCTTGAGGTGATCTTCCGTATTCTCTGTACCTGCTGCATTGTTGGTACCCAGAGAAGAGGGTAAAAGCACAACTAGATTACAGAGAAAAGGAGGTTTCAAAGCCTGAACCAGGTTCAAGCAGTGAAATGCAACAAATAGTCCTGGCCTTAAAATGTGAGATGTTTACCTGCTGAGACTGAGGTCAGCATGACAGATAAAAAGAGCTTTAAACCAAGGGCAAAGGTTTAATTTTTATAGCCTGCTTAATACCTAGAAGAAAAAAAAAAATCAGCTAAAGGGGGACAGAGAAACCAAAAACAATGAGAAAGAAAAATGCTAATATAATGAGAGGAGTCAGGCAGATGACAAGATTCTCAAGGAAAAGGAGGAGTGTAGGTATGCAATCAGATGAGATTGATGTGAAACAGTTCACCTGACTGTAAAGTAAGGAAGAAAAGAATTCAGAAACCACCTATTTTCTGCAGAATTTTGTTGTCTGCAGAGATGAGAAACCATTTTCAGCAGTGTTTACACAATTGATATCAATCTGTCTTCAGTGCTGTGATTGTTTCTTAAAAATAAGGTAGGATCCTAAATTCAATCAGGCACTATTTTACTAAATATATTTCTTACGTACAATCAAATGGCTTTGTAGCTTCTTGGCTGTCTGGCATACAAAGGAACATTTATCCCCAGTGGGCTTTACACTTCCTGAAAACAAGCTTTTTTAATTAAGCATGTGTAAATCTGAAGTTACTGTGCTTGTACACATCCGTGTACACTATGAACACATCGGCAAAATATATGACTTATTCTTTCAAAGTGACTTAACACAGACTGCAAACAACAGGAGAGTTTACACCTTCATGACTATTTAACATAACCATAAACTCACCATTTCTTATCACTTTTATGCTATAAATAAAAAATTGAATCAATTTTTTCCCAAGTGCTTGAAACGCAAGTCTCAAATCCCCAGTAGAAATATCTACCTAAGATCTACATGAATGCAACTTCTGTTTCATCTTCATGCTAAAATCACAATTTTTCATCTCCTCTGGACATCCACAAATCTCTATCCAGTAACTGTAAGATAATATGGTAAAAATCCTCAGTAGAAAATTAAGCTTTTGTAAAGAAATTTGTCTCAACTTTCCCAAGTACTAAAAACATTTCAAAACCTAGATTAAAACTACACGCAACGGTTACATCTTCCAAACATCTTTAATTCTTCCAATGAATTCAGTTACACGCATATATTTATAACTTGCTTTCAAATTGTAATAAACCGACTCTCTAACATACCACAACTAAAGAATCTTTGAAGTATACACTGTGAGAAATGATATAAAGATAACAGATACAGTATTGCAAATCTATATATTTGCATATAAAATAGATCAGGATAACACTGTACTAAATTATACAGTATTACTACAGCAAAAAATCTATTACTTTTTTTCAGCTGCCAGCCCAGCAAGCTTGACATGGGAAATGAATATCAATCTGTATCTCTTCCTTCCTCATTCTCATTCCTAGAACCTAGAATAACATCTCCTTGACAAATCTCAGTAGCAGCTATAAAACCTGTGACTTTCAGTGGCTTTGCAAGGTATTTATAACTAACTGCACTTTTGCAAGTCATTAGACCTTAATGTGCAATTCTATTTATAGACGAAGAAGAAAATCTGTGAAGAATTTTAGTGTTTATTTCAAAAATCCAAACTTTTCACTGGAACTTCTAAATACTGAAACTGTAAAGTAAGTTTTTCACTAACTTAATCTTATCTATCTTTAAAGAAATGCAGAGCAGACCCACTGTGCAAAAACTGAGACATGTTAATTTGTCTGTGTTAGTGTAGAATCACTGAGCAATTTCAGGATGTTCATTTAATTTCTTTCTACAGGCATTTAGTGTAACACTAAAAATCAACAAAACGTCTTAATCGTAAGAAAATGTGATTTTTAACCTAAGTCTCATGGCACCTTATGAAAGTATAGTATTACTTTCATGGCTTTGTTTTAGAAGTAGATATTGATAAGAATGCAAGTGTTTCACCATTGTAAAGGTCCTCTAACAAGTCTTGCCAATGGAAAAACAATCAAAAAGTGTTGGAACAACCTAAAAGTTAATGCATTTAAATGATGAATATATTAAACTCAGGATTCCTAATGTGAGGTGATTTAACCACCCAAAAAAACATGAGACAGTAATAGTAATAGACTCATTAGGTCTTCAACATGTTTGCCTTGCATAGGTCAGGGCGGTTTTTTTCAGAGAATATACGTGTCAGAAATATAGGTTCTGTTCTGGGTGTGCAGTTCCAAAACAATGTTGCATTTCAGAATATGCTGTCTTTTTCTTAAAAAACTTTTTAACCTTGTTACAACAAACAGATGTAGCTTCTATGCAGAAATCGGTACCAAACTTTTTAATTAGTTTAAATGAATAATTTCAAACATTCTAATCTTTTTTTCTAGGTCCTGAGATGCTATTAATGACCACCAGTGTTCTTCAATGCCCCTTAGAGAGGCTTAAAGTCTAAGTCTGTACCAGGTATGAGTTTTATGTAAAGACCAAAACAGTTATCAGACAGTCTAATTGTTCTCAGTTGAAGAACCTTGTGAAACTCATCAACATCATAAAGAGTAATTCAGTGTCTTTATTACTGAAGGGTTGCAAACTACTTCTACTTGTTGAAATAAAAAGTCTTCATAGCATTTTAGTCTGTCTTTGGAATTTTATCTTCAGTTGTTTTTGCAATAAAACTTTATGAGCTTAGAAAATGAATTGCACGTTCAGCTTTGGCACCATTCTGGATCATGATATCTTAAATAATTAACATATAACCCGGTTTGATGAGTGTGAACATTTTATAACAATATGAAAGCTGGTTTTATGATATTGATCCTGAATAACAAACCCTTGGATTTGCCCAAGTTGACATTAATTAGACCTAGATTTTCAGGCTACGTGTTCTAGGACTCCTGAGGGTGTGCCCACCAAGTTGTGCCCACTTCCAAGAAAAACACAATTTTTTTTGTCCTTATTCCTTCTCAGGTAAGGACAAGAAGAATGTGTCTACTGGTAACAGCAAAACAAAAGTCCTAAACTGAAAGTGAGAAAAGGAAGAAGAAAAGAAAATAAGGAAAAAAAAAAAAATCTAAGGTGCAAACCCACAATGGACATTGTGCCAGGTTAAGAGGTATACTGCTGATATGGAGCACGGCAATTTCTCTAGCACATCCATTTAAAAAATTATGGCAACGTAATAGCAATAAGAAGAGAACAAGCTGAGAAATAGGCTAATTCCCAAAGATTAATCAATTAGAGCCACTTTGGAGGCAGTTGACACAATTTGACACTTCCTACTTTCCATTTAGCTTTGATTAGGCTGTTGTCTGAAACTGCAGATCTACTTATCTACTTGCTTTAGAAGTAAATCTGTGTCTGAATTATGCAACACGTAATCTCCAATTTTCTAACTTCACACATACAGTATGGAAAAGGAAGCATTATTTTCCCACAGAAATCACAGAATACTGAAAAAGTGGAAGATGTTAATTAAAGTGTTTGAAAACGAAAGGCATTTCTCTAAACACAGTTTATAAAGTGATTGCAATCTTCTACGTTAACAGAAAAACGGTACACACCTACTTTAAGAATTTCAATCTGCCCCAAACGCCTGCAGTGCTAGTCATGCCTGTCCAGATACACCTGTGTCCCAAAACCCACTTTCAAAAATATAAAGTTTCTAAAAGATTTGGGATTTTTTTTCTTTAAATAGGAAATATATGAAAAGAAAAGAAATACAAAACTAATCTTCTAGACAAAGAACAGGAAGAAAACTGTCACATTCTCTGGTTTACATTTATAACAGGACCCTATCTAGAGATTAGAATAGTTTCAAATCTATTGTAGTTGAGGATATGATGTCATCATTTAAGGGACGCAGATAATTCAGTCCACAATATCTATTCATACCAACAAAAGAAAGCAAAAGGGGGGATGCAGAATACTTTCATACCCCACTCTCCTGGATTATTCCTACTTTACATGGATTCATCATTCCTGTAAAAGAGTACACAAGGAGTCTTTTTATTTTTCCCCCACAGCCATCTACTAGTTTAACTTTTGTAAAAGCATGACTGATTTCAATTCCATTAGATGCACATGCAGGACTGACGGACCTTCCCCCTCTCTAGGCAATTTCTGAATTTTCTGTGGAGTTTATGTTTAAAATACTGGGCATAATACTTAACGCACACTGTTTACGTGACATGACAGCATGTTTCATTACTGACTTAAAAAAAATGGAATTTGCTAACGAAAATCTGAAAACACCATTTTTTGCCAAAAATAAACTAATAATCAAAGCAGAAAATATTCAAAGGCAATTAATCAGTCTTCTTACCTTGTTCTTTTATCTGACGAATTTGCTTCACAGTTTCTTTCAAGATTGCACATTTGTCAGGTTTAAAGTTAAAGTTGTCAATATCATTAAAATTTGCAAAAATCAGCTCTGCGAGTTCTTCTATGTATTTATTCTCTTGCTCACGATTGCGTTTCTCAGTGCTTCTTTTAGGGCTGAAAGAGGAGTTAATAACAATGTCGTATTTAATGTCAGCCTGTTTGACTTCTGGCCAGCTCAAAGATCATTTCAAGAGGTTTGAGACTAGTTTAACAAAACCAGAGAGAACTGTCCTCTCTCACTACTAGAAAACTTAGCTTACACATTTCTCAAGCAGAAAGGTTTCCTGTGGAACAAGGAAAGGAGCATTTAAAAAGACAATTTTCCCCCAGCAGTCATGTTTTTGTTTCAAAAGAGGTTTGGGATATTAAGTTCAAAATAGATGCTTAACGGGGGGGGGGGGGGGGGGTGTGATTTTATACAAAAATT
>NW_010273838.1:73693-76052 GCF_000690775.1 Eurypyga helias
CATTTACAAATATCCTTCCTCATTCTCATGTGGAAAATATCCAAGGAGTGACAATGTATAAAAAAATAAAACAGCTTAGAAAGTTAAACCAAACAATCCATATTCCCTGCTTCCTTGTGAAATTATGGAAGAGAGCCATGAGAAAATGCTGAATGAGTGGTATGCTTTAAAAATTATTTGTGTTGGTAGGGCAAATGGTGTAACACTGCAAAATATTTGTCAAGTCGCTGATTATAATGTACAAGAGAGGTGGTAAAAAAATCTTAGATTGCCAGATGAGTGACTGAAGACATTCTCTGCAGCAATTAGCCTAAAAATATTTCTATGTAGCTCCCATATTGTCATCCAAATTATGTATCAACACCTCCCCACTCCCCATCCCAAAACTCAGAACAACACAGAATAACTCAATCAGAGTAGTTTGGTACTGACTTCTCTTTGGAAGAATGGCAAGTTTGTAATTTTCTAACAATTATGAAAACATGTGTGCATGTAAACATTTTTTCTGAGTCTTTCAGCATCTTCAGACGTGAGTGGTCTAACCTGGGTCCAAGCTGATCGGGATCCTTGCGCTTCCTTGACTCTGCCCTGGATGGGTCAGAGGTATTTTCTCCCATCCCACTCATCTTGAACACATATCAGCAACTAAAGAGAAGAAAGTTTGAGAACTGGTTATGGTGGAAAAGTCATGAGTTCTTTGTTCATACTTTTAAGTTTCTTGTCCCATGCTCAACTCAGTTTTTACTTGGCAAATCTATCATTTGAAACAGAGTTGGCTTGAAAGGTACCAATAAAAATACTGTATTTATGACCCCGCGCACAATGCTATACAAAACTCCTTCAGAAGAAAATTTGTGGTGGGCAAGTAAAGTGTTATCATCCCTTTGATTGCTAGCAGTTATGTAAGAACAGATAAGTACGTTTTGTGCCCGGGTTGCTGAATTTTCATTGCAATTTTGCGAGGTTGAATGAGGAAAGACAAAGGAAAAGCCATAGTGCCACACAAGAAGAAAAACACAACACAATTGAAACACATGAAATGAAACACGTATCCCAGCTACATAAAAAAGGTAGCACATGCAGTTTTAGTTAAAAATCAAAAGATAATGTTTGCACAAGTACATGTACAATATCATAGAAACAGAACATCTGTCAACACTAGAGATCACTGAGCAACTGATAAATATTTTGTACATATAATCTACCTTGTAAAGAAAATAACTTATCAAGCTATCGTGCTAAAACAACACTAGCTTATTATAATTTGTGCAATAAACAGCCTGTGGAAATCCTGCCCTGCTCCTGGCCATCTGATGTTCTATGCACCATAGGAGCACACAAAACCCACCTGCCCCGGCTTACATAGCCCTTGAAAAATACTCATATTCTGGAGGCAGAAAACACTATTACAAAGGGCACAAGGAGATGATGTAAATGATCAAAAAGCTCATGTAATACAGGGCAGTCCTAGCTCACCACCTGCCTAGTTGCTACCAGTTGTAAGGATGATGGCAGAGGGATGCTGCCAGACATTCCAGAGTGCTCCCGTATTGTTTGGGACTAGCAGAAAAATAAACAAGCAGGCCTTGAAGGAGGTGTCTCCAGAACGTGATTCATACCATGCTAAAATAAGAGCTGGAGCCCATAATTCCATGATCACTTCATGCCAGGATCAAATGGAAATCAGGTTATCAAAACAATGGGATCCACCACCTCCTTCAAGCCCTTCATTTCTGCCCCACCAAGTTGCCTTCATTCTGCTGGCCTGGCCAGCCATGAGCTGAACTCAGTGAGGGAACTGCTGTGGGTTGAAACTGCTGTTCCCTTGTCTCTTCCTTTTTGACAGTGTATAACATCTAGCAGCCAGAGCTTGTGGTGGTAATAGGATGTTCACACTGTAAACATGGGCAGAACCAGCCTGGAGAGTGAGATCTAGGCAGTTCTGCAGGGATGCTGAGAAAGGCTACTCACTGAAACATGAGCAAGCAGTCGAAGACTGGGAGCCTGCTCAGATTCATAGAATCATGGAATGGTTTGGGTTGGAAGGACCTTAAAGACCCTCTAGTCCCACCCCCCCTGCCATGGGCAGGGACACTTTCCACTAGACCAGGTTGCTCAAAGCCTCATCCAGCCTGACCTTGAACACTTCCAGGGATAGGACATCCACAGCTTCTCTGGGCAACCTGTTCCAGTGCCTCACCACCCTCTCCGTGAAGAATTTCTTCCTGATATCTAATCTAAACCTCCCCGCTTTCAATTTAAACCTGTTACCCCCCTTGTCCTGTTGATTCAGAAGTGAACACCACCTAAGATTTTTCGGGGAAAAAAACCCAACCAAACAAGAACACCCAAAACACAG